>NC_054547.1:8650192-8835192 GCF_017654505.1 Polyodon spathula | reverse complement strand
CCATTTTGAAAGAAACACGTGTCATAGCAAACAAGTATTTTCATTTTAACCCTTTAAGGGACACAGTACATGTGTGTCCCATAAATACTAATTATGCTAATTGTCTTATCTTGCATTTGAGTAAAAATGTACTGGAAGGTTGGATCTGGTTATACAAATGGTCAGTTTCCTTCCTGGTACTTGAGTAACTCTCAAATGTATTTTAATAAGAAACTGTATGCGCAGCCATTCAATTACTTGTGTACCTTAAGAGGTTAAAACATGATATCTGGTACTACACTACGTTACAGACTGGTAGGCATCATAATCTTGGATTCACTTTGTTTCCTGAATGACGTAAAGTAGCATTGTTTGGTTGTGTATCTACCGTGCACATGACAAATATTACAACCTCTTTTGAAAACAAAAGGGTAAACAAAATACCCATCTAAATGAGTATAAATAACGATAATGGGATCAATGTATCATTGGTGTTAGTAGGATCAACAGGGTGAGACAGAATGCAAACTTGCCAGCCCAAATCTCAACCACTGTGCAAAAGAGTCGAGCGCAAAAGAGTTTCGCCTTTACATGCACGACCTTTACATGCACGACCTTTACATTGCAGGGTTCAGTCATGTGCCCTCTTGCTGCATCTTTTGCACTAGACTTCCCACCAGCACCCTACACGATGCGAAAACAATTGTGCATACAACCAAGAGCTTGTTTTCTCCAATTCCCCCAGAGACAAAAATATCCCAAGTTAATAACGTTGGCCAACCCAATCTAATTTAAACCTTTCTCATAAAAAAAAAAAAATGAATAAACAGATCTTTAGGCGTATTACAAGATTTATAAAGCTCTCATGAGGTGAATAAAGTCCCTACCAGCCCCTCTGTCTAAAATTATTATTTGTTTAATTGGCAGATGCTTTTATCCAGGGCGACTTACAGAGACTAGGCTGTGTGAACTATGCATCAGCTGCAGAGTCACTTACAACAACGTCTCACCCGAAAGACAGAGCACAAGGAGGCTAAATGACTTACTCAAGATCACACAGCTGAACCGGGATATGAACCTGGGATCTGGTTACAAGCCCTTTAGTTTAACCAATGGACTACACAGCCTCCTAATGATGTACTATATATTAAAGATATCTCTGTGTTACATGTATCACTATTTTCTGCCGTTAGTCAAGTTGGGCCTACTGTATTATTCTCTTGTATAGTATTTGTATTAAGGCTGAGCACAAGTCAAAGACAAATAAGACCAAAAATCTCACTTGTTGAATTCACACATTTTGACTGGCACAGAGCTAAGTTGGATGGGGAGGCTTCAAACATATTAGTTGCTACAAGCTTACTCCATCATAGAGTAACTTTGTCTGTGGCCCAACTGGTGTCTAATCTCTGTCACCCCATCCCACTGTGTCTAGTCTATGTGCTAAAGATTATTTTCTTGTTACCTCTTTTTACTGCCACCACTGTTGGCAGTTGAAATGTGAGTTTGTGAGCTGTCTTGTTGCGCAGAGCATCAAAAGAAACTTCTGAGACTGGTTGGTGCAGGTAATGACACAGTTTTTTGAGGTATCATAGTGATTGATTTAGCTGATAGCATGGTTCATCATGCCTAGGATGTGAAAGCTGGGCTTGTTTCATTTGGGATTACACACCATTCTTTGTATCCTTTTTTTAAGTGATGCTTCATAATGGCATTTAATATTCGGTTGCTAGAGACCATTATATTTACAGATGTTCTTTAGA
This sequence comes from Polyodon spathula, assembly GCF_017654505.1. Taxonomy (NCBI): domain Eukaryota; kingdom Metazoa; phylum Chordata; class Actinopteri; order Acipenseriformes; family Polyodontidae; genus Polyodon; species Polyodon spathula. The sequence goes on along the minus strand of NC_054547.1, from coordinate 8,833,450 downwards.
AGATAAGTCTGCCAGTTACAGTGTAAACTAATTTTAAAAGGGTAGACACTGACAGCTCACAGTTCTCTGTAATACAACATGTAAAATGTTGCAATTAAAACATATTATTTCAGTTTCTATATCATCTCCATTACCATTATGTAATTACATCTGATACCACTGAAAAGATGACCAAGGCAGTTAGTTTAACAACTATGAGTAAAAGGGTTTGTTATTATGTAAACATTTATAAACATGTATAAATAACATGCAAAACTGGCAGAGTGTGGAGGATAGAGTCTGTCAAAGAGCCCAGGCCTCTTGATTATTTATTTAGTTTATTTGACAGACCAAGAATGAATGGAGACAAACTACTGTGACTTAACAGGACCAAACTTTGTGATATATCTACTGTTTATTGCAGTGCTATTCCTTGTTGGAATGTACATTTTTTAAAATGTTTAATTTTACAGTAGTAGCTTTTCCAGTAGGTTTTATCAGAACTCTGGGCAATGTATGGCAACCGCAGGACTGTAGATCATATAGCCTTCATATGAGTTGTGGGGCTAGAGCAGAGTAATTCTGATCAACATTAAAACTATATTAAGAAACTTTTTTTTTTTTTTTTTTTTGTAAATTCTAATCTACAGTATCCAAGTTTGGAACCAAGCCTACATAACTCAAATTCAAGCACGCTGACTGCAGACTTAAGAAAACTTCTTGAAAGAAATCTGCAAGTGGCTCAGCAGATTAAGGTTGATGTCTTGTCTCCTAAGGCAGACATCAGTAATGTTGTTCAGTCAATAACTGTCAAAGCCCATCTCTGTTATTCATTTTAAAACTACAGTGTGTTACACTGATTAAATAGAGAAGGTTTTGAATGCTCAACCACTTGCTCAGTTTGTGACACTGGGTGAATCACTTGATATCCTGGTCCTTTAGTCCCAGCCCAGCTGTACAACTGTTTCAAACCGGACATACAAGATGTGTGCATATGCAAGAATATTAATAGACTCCTGTGTATATTTACTGACAAAATAACTGCAGTTACTAGAATAAACTGCCCGCATTGCATGTGTGTTTTGTGGACTGATTTACACGATTGTCACATACTTCAGTAGCTTTATAACTATAAAAAACAATACAAATCATGTTACACCCTGTACTATTTTCTCCAATTGCACACATTCTAAAGGATCTGTAAGCAATATGTCTAACCTTTTTGTGTTACACAGAAAATACAATCTCTAAGTTTTGTTCATTTTAGTTGGTGATAAGGTACTGTTTTGGTTTGTTTTAATCAAAAGCTTTGAACCCTCCTTAAACAATTAGCATGGCTATCGATTTGCAATATGAAGACCTTTCATTAGTATGAAACTCACTCAATCTCCAGAGGAGGCAGTGATCAGGTTCCGTCCCCTTCAGTTGCCTAGTGAGGTTTTGCTCAGAACCTGATGGTAATTAAGGGTTGTTTTGTAACAGATCTTTCATTACACACTTAACCCCAACAATGCTGCTAGCAGCTGTGTCTGTTTATGGATTTCTTCATCAGAGATAGCTGGTATGTGCTTTTCTGCTGTTATGGCGACTACTTGCTTTTGTATTTTTAGAAACCATTAAAACGTCTTTTTAAAAAGTCCATTAAAATGCCTACTACGATGTTAATTGTATAAATAAAATACCAAGACCAGAGGTGCATAAGAACATAAGAAAGTTTACAAACGAGAGGAGGCCATTCGGCCCATCTTGCTCGTTTGGTTGTTAGTAGCTTATTGATCCCAGAATCTCATCAAGCAGCATCTTGAAGGATCCCAGGGTGTCAGCTTCAACAATATTACTGGGGAGTTGATTCCAGACCCTATTATTATTTTTAACTTGGTCTACTTAGTAGCCGAGACAATTAACACACAATAGATCATGGTCTTATACAGTTGCTCAGATTGAACTGGATGGGGTTAGTGGCACATGTGTGCAGTCTATTGCTCTCAACATGCTGGGTAAAACTAAAAATGTCATAGAAATTTGTTTTCAGGCTTCCGGTGACGTCATCGAACTAATGGCTGCCTAAAACTACATCTCTCTCGGTCTTTGATTATAAAACACCCAATAAAACTGGCCAAATATTAATAAACCACACTTTTAACTAGATGATGAATGTTGGGTTACAATGGAGACAAGAGGTGGTGGAAGTAAATCTACAAAGCAACGAGACAGAAACAAATATGATGAAGAGGAGAGGAGTTGCAGCAACTCTCCTATTTGTCAGCGAGAAATGAGACATTACTCCAACGAAATAGAGGAACACGATTCCCCCAGCGTAAGTCTCAACAAAATATATGCCGAACTGATTGATTTCAGAAGAGATATATACAAGAAATTATCCATTACTATTGAGGATTTAAACCAACAAAATAATCGATGAAGCGGAGGAGCACATTGTGCAAACTGAAGCCTGAGGTGAAAAAACTGATAACCTACAAATACACCTGCTTCAAAAACAGACGCAGTTGGAAGCGAAGCTGATGGACCAAGAAGGGAGATCGAGAAGACAGAGCCTGAGGATATACAGTGTTCCTGAGGAACTTGAAGGAGACTCTGTGACATTATTTGTCGACAAGCTCATTAAAAACGAACTCGACTCAACCCAAGGCTTGGATCAAGAAATTTAAAGGGCTGACCGATTCTTAGGCCCTAAGCCCATGGATCTCCAGTCCAGACCGAGATCTATAGGGTTAACATTTCTGAGATACAAAACCAAAGCAGAAATCCTGGTAAAAGCATGGAAATAAAGGAAATCTTTTGTGAAGAGAAAAAGATATATTTCGACCATGACTATGCACCTGAAGTTTTACAGAAACGGATGGAATACAAAAAAGTGAAGAAAATACTAAAGGAAAACCAAATCAAATTCCAGACGCCATTTCCAGCGAAGCTAAGGGTCTTCTTTGAATTTGGTTCGCAACTGTACTCGTCAGCAGATGATGCGATAAAGGACCTCAGACAGAGGTTTTGCTATCAGCGCCCTCAACAAACCTAAAACTATGATGGACATGATCAGACACAACGCATGGCAGATGGCACGAGGTCAGAGAGAGAAACACAGCAGACAGAAAACAACAAATGACCAGTACAAAACAGCACTCCAGGCTTTTCATCGCTGTACCCCACCCGAAGACTGAAATACATGCCTGAACACCAGTTGGGTGCCAAAAGGAAAAAAAAAGTTCTCAACAGTGTAATTGAGGGAGTTCACAAGTTACTGGTGAGATTGTTCCTATACAGCATTTTTTCGATATTACTGTGGCAGAGCAAAGCTCTGCCCTTTTTAAATTGGCAAGGATGGGGTTAATTTCCCCTACCTGCCTGGGTTTATTATGTTCAGGTGGCTGGGGTTGATTAGGTTAATTAACGATCAATCAGTGCCTAGCCACCTGACATAAAAGGAGGCCTCTGCTTCTCATTTAAGAAGAGGGAGCTGAGGAAGCAGGTTGGTGTTTTGGTGTTTGTGATTTTTGAATGTTTTGAATCCAGGCTGGGCAATGTCTTCACTGGATTTAGAAAAATTTAGACAACCAAACAAAACCAACCTGCTTCCTCAGCTCCCTCCTCCCCAAAGAGAAGCAGAGGCCTCCTTTTATGTCAGGTAGCTGGGCGCTGATTGATTGTTAATTAAGTTAATCATTTAATCAACTAATCAACCCCAGCCACCTGAACATAATAAACCCAGGCAGGTAGGGGAAATTAACCCCATCCCTGCCAATTTAAAAAGGGCAGATCTTTGCTCTGCCACAATTACCCATACTATAAGTCATAACAGATTTATTATAATGTTGTGCTAAAATGGATCATTGGTCTACATAGGGAATTACTGTTTACTTGTTATATGTAACTCCTTAAAGGGGGTATGAGCATGTAATGTATGTTTACAGGTTTAGAAATTAAGTTGCATCTCTTTCTGTATACTTCTGTATAATCTTATTTCATATATCAGTATAAGCGGCGATTTGAATACCTTCTGAGGGTCTCCAGAATTCAAGATGATAGTTTAGTAAATCGGTGACCAGGAGCAGCGACTAAAAATTTCACTGCAAGATGGAAAGATATAGAAACTTCGATAGTACATAGATACAGGCGGTTTTGGGAGATAAATCATTGACAAAAGTTCTATACAAATCTGAAGTGTCATGGATCATACCGCCTGTTAAACTGTGGTTTAAACTCTTAAAGAGAGATGTGACATTGTTAAAATGGATTGCTTATGACCCAGACTTCCATCCAGCTCAGCTTCACCAGAGGTTTAAATCTTGGGCTGCGGAGGGTATTACGGCTATATGCACAGTGATGCGGCAGGGTCAATTAGAAGAGTAGTTTTGAAGAGTTGATGCTCAAGTATAATTTTTTTAGATGCCTCCAAATGCAACATTATATAGGCAAACATATGAAACCTAGAAATACACACTCAGATGCTAATGTTATACTTGAAATATTCATTGATTCCTATCAACAAAGAAATCCAAAGAAAAGTGTATCTAAATTATATAATAGCATTCAGGACACTAAACAAGAATCAACATTGTACATAAAGACTAAATGGGAAACAGAACATAACTCGTTTTTTTGTAAGTACTAAAATACAATCACAACAAAAAGACATAAGCTCACAGTGTTGAAGGTTTTGTGGGGAACAGTTCGTGACTCATACACACAAAGATGCAGAAGTTTTAGCATTGCTTAAGTTTAGCTCTAAAGAAGTTGGTAAATGTTGAAGTACCACTGGAATTTTCATCAATGTATTTGGGAAATCTCCCCTTCGAGTTAATTGAAAGTATTGGGTATTCTCTTTGTGTCCAGTAAGAAAGTTATTACAAGAAAATGGCTTGTTCAGGAACCTTCAACGTATGATCAATGGGTTGTTATAGTAAACGAAATCTGTGTAATGGGAAAATTAACTGTCTGTCTGAGATTGCAATCACAAAAATTCATGAGATATTGGGCCACTTGGATTGATTTCGGATCTGCTTTGAGGTATAATTTTAAAACCCATAAAAACTATTTATTTTTGATATAGTTATTTTTAGATGTTTTTCTTTTCTTTCTCAATTTTGCTGGCTCAGTGTAAATAACTATATTGTTTTATAATTTAAAAAAGGAAGGAAGAAGTTTATGTAGACATCTTATTGTATGTAATGTTATGTAAATATGCATATCTTTTTCTTGTGCTAAATAAAAAGTAAAACAAAAAAAAATAATAATTTTGTTTTCAAGGCTTGTAAGTACACATTTACTTTTAGTGAAAATTAGGTACTTGGGTGTTTGTCTCAAGAATGCATCTGTTAAAATGATGCTGACAGCATTGTGTTTGTTTAATAGGTTTCACACTACACTTCTGACTGGTTTGCATGTGGTTTGCAACGATTGGAACAGACGCAACACTTTAGTACATCCACCCCTATGATGGTTAAACTGGGATATTGGGTCTTTAATCTAAAGTGTTATAATCGATATTAATTAGAGTGATGTTGTTGTGTAATTACAGTAATTATACTAAAAACTTCAGTAGATGCTACAGTATATCTTCCAGTTTAGGGAGATGTTCCATTATTGGTCATTTAGAAGGGCACTGATATATGACTAGAGACTTAGCATACTGAAGTCTCAGTTAGTCGTTGTGACCCACAGCTCTTGGCACAGGCAAGATGGTGCCTTATGACTTGCCCACTGGAGTGTTGAAGAAAAATGACACAGCAGATGTCTGCATAAAAATCAGAATCCATCACAGTCCTGGCCATCCGGTGGTTTTACCTGCAGCTTTTGATAAATTGTCTGAGATAAGCGCTGGCAGGCTGCTAATTTTCACACTGATGTTTTCTGTAGTTTAATACTTTCCAAAAGCCCTTTTGAACTGCTTTGTGTGGACAGGAGCTTTCAAGTGACAGTCAATTGCAAAGCGCCTGACCATAAAATCAAGCTCATGCTGTGCACTGGGTATAGCATTAAGTCTAATACTGTATAAGACAATGGGTTCGATCCCTGCTTGTAACAGTGTAGTCTGGCAGTAGGTTCTTGTGACAGGGAGCTTTTAGTGTCCATATACAGTTGCTAATGTCCTTTGGGACATTAATGTAATAACAATATAACACTAATGTCCAAAAGGGCCATTTCGGTAAAAATGATTAAAGATATGTAAGAAAGATGGACAAATTGATGACGTTTAATTCATGCTTCTCCTCTGTAGAAAACCAAAGTTCTTGTTTGAGAAGATTGAGGTTAGATGGGCACTTAAGCCTGGTTTAGCTCAGTGGTGCGTTGATTTGGTAAATGTTTGCTTTGCAACTTGCTTGACTTGAAGTTTATCGCTGGCACTAGAGTGGAAATGTTAATACTGTGTGAAGCGTTGAAAAATGAATATGACCTTCAGCCTGAGTTTCTGCACATTGAGGAAGAGCATGTATGAATACTATTTTAGGTGTTATAACCCCATCCATCTTGTCACAAATTGTTTACATTTGTTTACTGTGTGTTGATATGAAAGCAATATAAAAACTATATTATAACAGACAACAAGCTTTGGTCTTGTTAATGGTCGAAATATGCTTCTTCCTGTTCTTACTGCTAGAACTAGATGTATAATATTGAAGTTTAGATGATAGCCATTGAATCGATGAGTGTATAGATATGGACAATAGATATAATGACATAATGAGAAAAACAAAAACAAAACAAACTAGCCTTCCCTTATGAGCAGAGAGTCTTTATTGGGCTAGATTTGTGATGCACCCATCAGTCAATGAAGGAGCGGTCTTTGGCAAACACCACCAACACTATAACCCCAAGAGAATGATGTAACTAGGCTACCCAAAACTTGTCAGTGGAAGCAGAATATAAGTGGCCACTAGTACATCTAAGAATTCTCACCGACCAATTCCAGGCAACTGTTCTTGGCAACTTTTCTAGCTGGTGGGCATAACTAGAAAGCATGAATCAATAAGAAAAATAATTTAAAAAAAGAATGTTAACTCCTAAATCTCTCTTAACCATTTATTCTGATCAAGTCAGTCCCACCAATTTAATAAGCAATCTCTCTAGGTTTTACTCAGTCTTCATTTCACAAGAAGCCTCTCTGTTTCATTAATAGTAGAATCTGATTTAAAATTAAATTGGAAACCCAAGCCTTTAATAATTCAGTGTTTAAATGCATTGTAGTTCTTCATTATAGTCGTCTAAACATTGAAGTTTTGCCCAACGGAACTGTTTTTGACATTCTCAATTTCCCTGTTGTATTCTAAGTCAAGTTTGATGGGGGGAGGGTGGATCGTGATGCTGGAACCCACTCTGTGTCAGGAGGTAATTAAGAGTAATGTTCGGTTTGAGTTGTCCTTGAATTGAAGGACAGCTCCCCCCTTTGCTTTCTGGGTCTGAGTACACATGGGTGAGCTGTGAAAAGTGTCCGATTACTCTTCTGTTTCTTTACTACTGCATTGGCTAATTCACTGTTTTGATTAAAGCAAAGATCCAGTCACCCTTTTGATACAAACGTCACAAAGTCTTCTACCTGATGAGCATAAATCAAGAGTCATGGTACAGTAGTTATTCCTGCTAAGTTTGAATAATGACTGGAGAAACCAACATCACTGCAAGGGCTGGAGCAACGACTGGGTAAACTAGGGTATTGCAACAGTTATTTTGATTGTTTGAATGCCATTTTACTTTTGTTTTTGTTCAGATATAGACACAGATATCAACAGATAGTACAACATAAATATAATGATCTGTTGATAGATTGGGAGAAATAAGCACTGTTTAAAAGCTGCTACCGAATAAAGATAGCAGCACCATAATTAAAATTTAAACCCAGGGAAAGTCTTGCAAAGGAAAAGCCAAGATTGTCAATCTCCACACTAGCTGTTATGTTTGTCTACTTTGCAACAACAATATCTCTTCGGATGATTTTAGGTTTTTTTGTTCCATAACAGCTTTACTTTAATGATGTTACTAGATTGCCATCTACTGGGGAGACTTGTGACCAGGTATTCTGTGGTATCCAGAACAGTGATAGTGTAAAAAAAAAAAAAGTCCATTTTTTTCTAATCATAATATAAAGTTAGTTTTATGTGTTTATGCCTATTTTGAGAAGATGCCAAGCACTTTTTACAGTGTTCACTTTTTAATTAGCGATATGGGTTCAATCCCTGCAGGATTGATTGCATTTTGAAATCACATCGCAACAGAAAAAATACAGCAGACTGTCTATAATCTCAGAGGCAAGGTCTTCTGCCCTGCATGTGCACTGGAAAGCAATTCACATTCCAAATACCTATAGACATAAAGGCATCTGGATTAGACTAAGGCCATTGGAAAATGTTTAAGGAATGCTGCAAGATGAGACATCATGTTATTCTACAGCTCCTTTTAGAACTGAAATGGCATTTTCTATTAAAGGCAGTGGGCCACAATTTTCATTGATAACTTACAGTTTAAATGCATACTGTAGATAGGGCAAAAATTTGAGTTTTATGATCCTCTAAACTGAACAAGCTCCACAATTTGGAGAAAAAGTATGGTGAGGAACAAGGATACTACTAGTAAGGCACATTATATTATATCTGTTAAGTACTTATGCCTAAGTGTCTTTGGCTGGCAATAAGCTGCCAATCATTGTATTACTTTTCAGATATCAATCCTGCAATGACTTTATAGAGGCACAGTGTGCACATCAAATGTCAAATGATTTGAGTTGCCTTAGACTTTTCATTTAGGGATTGATGTCCAGCCTTAACACTATCAAAGAGAACATATTTGTTTGTGTGTTCAATTCAAATTGAATGTGCTAATATTCTGAGCCAAGGTTGTCATTACTTTCTCCACATCATTGCCATCAAAACATTAACATGACCATGTAGTTAGATTTCAATTGAAAAACACTGTGAGCTTATCAGATCATTGGAGTTTTCAAGCAGACTTCTTTGGAGTGTATCTGCAAATGTTACCTATCTACTTGTTTGATGTTCCTTGTACAGATACAGTCTGATGAAAGAACTCAAACTCCTAACTTTTTGTGAACCTTTACCCAAAATTTATCAATGTGCCATTTTCAACTGTGTGGCACAGTGGACCACTTTTGAATGTAATAAGAACATCACAATTACAATTGCAACACTGTTTCATGCAGCTTCATGCAGAATCTAAATTAATATTCTGAAGCTAATTTATTTTTAAAAGGTTTTCATCTGTCATTTGCATGTGTTTATTTAATAAATATTTATTCATTATAGAGAGATTTAGGGGCTCTTTGTATTGGCAGAAAATTGCTGAAAAGGACATCTGTTTCTGCTAGAAAAGTTAGAGCCAGAGAGAGAGAGAGAGAGAGAGAGATGAGGGTGGGATACTGCTTTCTATATGAGATATAGCTGAAAACAAAGGAATGAACTGTTAAATACTGTTATATATAAATTAAGTGAAAACATTTTCATTTTTACAAATCGTGTTCTGGGCTCTAAATGGCAGAGGCAGTGATGTGTAAATGGTTAAATTATCATGGGTCAGCAGTTAGCAGCAAAGAGAAATGCCTCTACCGTACAGTACGAAGACAAATGTGCAATGCAAAAACCTAATAATATATTTGTAATTTATGAGTTTGTTATACAAGCCGATGCTAATGTGATCATCATGTAATAACCAAATAAACACTGGATATTAAAGAAACTCTAGACTAGGGGTTTATTGAATAACCTTTATAAAAAGTATAATACAATATGTACACTTTTTTTTTATAAATAGAATATCATTACAGCTGTATATCTTTAATCTTGTAACCAGGTGTTCAAACAGGATATTTAGCTATGCACATATTCGGGCACATGCACACAAAAAAGAAAACTGCAGAAATATGTTTTGTGTTATTTAGTTCATTGCTTTGTTTCTGATTTCTTCCAACCACAAAACATCTCAGTATGTTTACAGGAAAGTAAAGTAGCATTTTCTGACGATGAGCTTGAGTTACCTATCACTGCAATTACCAAGTTCCTGATTTCTGCTAGAAATTCACAGGATGAAACAAGTCTTGCTATAAAAATAAATAAAAAAATTAAAGGAGACACAATACAATAAAAATGGTAACATTCAAAGATGAAACAAACATTTAACTAAATAATGATCTTGAAATGAGATATAAATGCAATTTATATTAATATATTCTCTAGTTAGATGTACAGGTTTTTTTTTTTGTTTGGTTTGTTTTTTGTTTTTTTTCCCTGTCCTGTAGATTGGGGTAGCTTTGCCAGCTAGTGAAGTTCATCTTGTCAGACAACTTCAGCTGTTTCCCAGTCAGTCATTGTCATACCTGGGGATTTCGCCAAACACCAATTAAGTACGATATTCAGACTCTCTGTCAAATCCCCACACTTAAACGATCTAATACGAGACGTTCAAACAGATGGCCATGTAGTTAACTTGTTAGCGTGTATTATGACTACAACAAATGAATGAAAGCATTATTATTATTATTATTATTATTATTATTATTATTATTATTATTATTATTATTATTATTATTATTAGTAGTATTTTGAATTTGAAGGTTAACTTACTAGGACAGGACTGTCGAGAGGGGGCTGAGAGGGTGGACTGAAGCAGTATGGGGGAAACTGACAGGTGTAATTGGCACCATTCCACCACAGAAGCTGCAGGAGGGTTCTCTGGGAAAAGCAGTGAAAATGCTACTGACAGCTCCTTTTCCACAGGGCAGACAGTGAGAGGAGGGGCCAAGCGGGCGCTGTGCTTTTGTTTTCTGCAAGCCTGGTGTCGAAAGAGGACAACCCTCACGACTGTGTGTGGAACCAGGGTGAGCTAAGGGTTATAACAACATGTGGAACTAAGGCAATTGTTAGAACTTTAAGGTAGGGATTCATTTCCAAAATGTATTTAGTTTATGCAAGGAGAAGGTTCCTGAAGTGGGACCTCCATCTTAGTGGGAGTAGCGCTTGGCCACCGTTTATTTTCTAGTTTTTGGGGTTTTTCAGTGTTTCGGTTTTTCAATTTTGTATTATCTACAATATGTGGTTGTCCTTCCGCGGCCAAATACTACTGCATCTGACTGCTGGTATATTAATAAAACCTAGACGCCTGAGCGCCATTTCAACGTCAAATTCTCTGTCTCATATGTTCTCTCAGCAGGTACCTACATGTAACAGCACTCTCCTGTTACAAAATACATAATAAATATTTACTTCTAGAAGTTATTATGGTGTGTCATTTAATGTGAGAAAAAAGTGGAAATTCAAAAAAAGGAACATGTTCCTACACGGGAATCTGACTGAAAACTATGATCAGTTGTAAATTATGTGTTAATGAAATACTGACAACACTTGGCAGCAGCGACTGGATAATTTCTACAAAGCAACGGAAATCAATCATGATTTGAAAAACTGCACTTGCTAATTAGTCATTGGACTCTCCTAAGGAGAAATATCCAATTGTGCTAAATGAGGCTTGATTGTGAGTTTTATACTGTAAACTGTTGTCTGAAGAGGAGAGCGCTGAAAATGATTTGTATTTGAAGTCTTGGCAGGCAATGCCCTAACCACCAAATTCATTTCTTGTATCACTTTAACCACTAGCTTGATCCCACTTTGTTACTGTAAATAAAATGTCTGTGTTGGGAACATTTGATATCTTTCTAGTCATCAACTGCAATTCTTAAAGCAATGGGGTTTAGTATACAGTTGTAATAAAACGTACGGGATTGCACTAATAATAAATACTGGATTGCACTTATGTAAACTCTTTGGGCTTTCAGTCAGATATGTGGTGTGTAGAATTGTTTTGATTACAGCAAATAACATCCACTCTCAACAAGCTAAATCAATACAAGTAACCTATGTAGTGAAGCCTGCAGACACATTTCAAGCAGACATGGAAACATGTAACAGTGCAGGCTGAAGATCAGAGTGATTCCGGAACAATGCTGAGTTCTAGAGATGGCAATAATATCCTTGCAGCAAGTTACAACTCAACAAGAACGAATCATTAGGGAATTGCAGCATGCTGTATACACACATAAATCAGTACTGGAAATCTAATCACCCCTTTGTACTGGCTCCATTGGAACTCATTAACTGCATTGACGAACATCAAGACAGACAATGAAAAAGAAACAAGGTTGGATAGCACCGCATCACAGGCAGGATAAAGTTTTCATCAGTAACAGCGTTATAGTTGTTGTATCATGGGAACGCAGAGGAAACCTGTGCCAGTGTGATCCTAAATAGACCAAGGCTCAACCAATCACATCTAATAATTGCACAAATAATTAAACAAAAGCCTGTCAGACTTCAAAATCCACATCCCCCTCTCTGTTTTCAAAATGTATTATAAGCACAGAATTACAGAAATTAGCAATGCACTCAAAAACTGATTAATTAGGACTTTGGAGGATTGCAGTAGCTGATAAGCTGGTGACTAATGAGCCCCAGCTTAGAGAGAGATCACTCCCTCAGACCTGGCTTGCTGCTGATCACCTCGTCCCATCCCTTATAATGTTGCCAACTTTGTGTGGTACCTTTTACACTGCTGCATCGTTTTAATGCACAAACACAAAAATAAAATAACCTTTACAAATGAACAATAATAAACCATTGTATGTTGATGATACAGTTTTATCAAATGTTGCTATTTACACCACAAGAGAAAGAGGAGAGACTGGATATTTTTTACTGTATATTAAAGGTAGCCCTAATACATTTAATACAATTTATGTTTCTACATCTGTCCCTACCATTGCATTCCCATCCACTCTTGTAGCCTCACATGTCACTTAAAATCAACACGGGCAAATGGCTTTCAGCTACACTTCCTGTTTATATTCAATTGATACCACCTGATTGAAGACCTACCTGAACACGCGTGTACTGTAGTTAGTATAACCCATTGCTGCTACAGCACATTATATATCTCACAAAAATAAAAAAAAAATACTTTCATAAAAATGTAATTCACTGCCAGGCACTTTCAAAAACAACATGTGTATTACACACAGAAATCCTCTTAACATTTGTAAAATGAGAAACTTTTTCTAACCTGTTAAGTTGCAGTATGACAGAGATGAAAAGCTGATGATACTCTCGGGGTTAATAGGACAGCCCCGGCACAGATACCCTCCATCACTCCTACCTGAGCACCTTTACCCACAGTACCAGGGGCTGCGTCAGCAAACTCTGCCCTTATGTGTTCCCGGGCTGAGGCTGTGGACTCAAAGGACGGGCTGTCAAGAACGTATTGCATTTGTATTTTTTTTTTTTTTTTTTTTTTCCCCAGGTGGATAAAATGTACAATGTGCTAGTTTTAGTATTTCAAGTCTGTACATGTCACCATACTTTCACCACTTATTCAATTTATATGTAAATCACAGATGTCAGCTTTCAGTTTAATCTTTAGAAACAAGCAACTCTTTAGAAACAAGCAAGGCTTTTTTGGGGGAAATGAAGGGGTATATACTTCAGCAATGTCCCTGTATAAATACCTTTAAATTGATAGGAATTCCAATTCCCACTGTGTAGCAATGGCAGAGTCTCAATAGAAACGTTGACAGTTAATGTTCTGTCCTATCTGTTTTTGCTGATAAATATTAATTGCCTTTTTACTCTATGCTCGGCTTAATGAGCCGCTCAGATGTCAGAGAGTAATTAAGGGGACATATTTTATCAACTTAATTACAGATATTTCCTTCCCATTGATTCATACCGTTGCTTTTCAGTAACAAGGTTAGCAAGGTGGACATGCATAATTTCAAAATGTATTATACAGTACCTTGCCTTTCCCCAAAAGCCTTCTTCTTAATTTGTGCTGTGAATAAGGGGGAACAGTTCTTTTTTTGTCAGTGACAGACTCTTAAAGGGGGGGGTGGGGGGATTATGCATTATAAATAAAAGGGAGGAAAGTTAAGTGAACAGCCCCATTGTACGGAAGACTGTAAATGCTCTAGGATTGTGTTTTAATCTGGGTGATTTGTAGTATTCGTTTTAGAGGGCAGCAGTTCCAGGTCACACAGTCAAAATTTATCTTACTTTCAAAATATAATTGTCAGCAAAGTGCTGGGAATGGCAGGGAACTCGCAATAACTTTAGATGAAATCATGGTAACATCAAGCATATTTGAGGCACTTCCTATGCCAGAGCAAATCGTCAATGGAATAGCTGGTATGTTATTTGTGCTTCAATAAACAATGTGTCTAAATGATCAGCATTTATATCTTACCTGAATCCATTACGTCCCCGCTGTGCTCCAGAGCTCACCTCTTTCTCCCCAGCCTCCACGTGCTTTTGACTTTGTCTACCGGGGGAGGGCAGCTATGCTGCCCTTCTGACCATGGCTTCCCTAAGGTCAGCCTCTCCATGTGCAAGCTAATTTATGGGCAGTGGTACCTCAAAAATGTAGTGTCAAATATGTATAATGTAGTATTGTTGCCTAGTGTATGTTTTAATAAATAATCTATTGCATTAGTTTCTTGACTAAACTAATTCTGATGAACAATAGCTCTGAAATGTTTGTGTACACGTAATACACAATACACACCTAGTAGAGATAATCTTTGAAAATGTGATTGCAAAATCAAGAACATTATGCACTATAGATACAAAACTAGAAAGCCATGTGCTGCCCTGCAAAAGTAATTGGAATACATTTGTGGGATCATTAATAGAAATGTATTTCTTACATATGAGGTAGTTCATTTTCCCATTATTGTGCAGATTTTCTTAATATTTTACACTGATTGAATTTTCTTAAGCATATTCACCAAGCTTTTGGATAACAATCTTGTTCACAGTTACTATTCCCTCAGCTGATACATTTTGCAGCTGTTTTCCTTTCTGGTAGTATTCTGCATCCTTGCTCAACCTCCATGAGATTTCAGACAGGACTGGACAGAAAACACACACCACCTAAATACATTTTGACACATTTGAAATGCAGTAGTGTTCATGCAATACAACACAATAAAATATGTTTATAGTTAAATAAAACAATTGTTGTTTTAGTTTTTTTTTAAATATATTATATTTTTAAATATATTAAAGAAATGGGCTTGTAACCAAGAGGTCTTCAGTTCAAATCCCAGCCCAGCTGCTGACACACTGTGTGACCCTGAGCAAGTCACTTAACCTCCATGTGCTCAGTCTTTTGATGCATAGTTCACACCCCCTAGTCTCATATCTTGTAAAGTGCTTTGTGATGGTGGTCCACTATGAAAGGTGCTATATAAAAAGTATTAATTTAATGCATATGTGCAATGCAATTTTCAAACATGGTGTTATACTCTCTTTTTAAACGGCTACCTCCCTGATAAATATAGATTTTCCCAATCCAAATCTTAACAGGTTTTTGAGGGTTTTTTCACCCAACCAAACATTTATAATGCTGCAAAGTGTGAATAACATCCAATGCTGGATGTAAGGTTGTGAATATGCATTTTTCCATGGTTTAATAGAGCAAGTTATTAGTCAAGATGGTCCTATGTGAGTTTTAGGGTGTTGATATCTGATCTCCAAGCTCTGTTCTTTCCATAACTATGTACACGTATTTTTAAGTAACATGATCATTAAATAACTGCACTTATTTATCGTAGTTTTATGGTATGTGGTGTTTTTTAAAAGGCTACTTAGCTACAGTAATTCCATTTTACTCTAAGATAACATAATTATGGTGCTGTACAGTACAGTAATTATAGCAGCTGCACCAAACATAACAGGTGTTTTTGGCTTTTACTGCACTGTTAGTAATAGATAATTGTACACACTTATAGATTTTATAATTTGGCACTATTAATCAGATCCTTGGGCTCCTGTGATATAAGCAAGCATGTCTCACTGTATTATCCTATATAAATACAATGTTAACCCTCTTTTGCACAGTTCTTATATTTTTCTTATAAATCATGTAAAATGATGTGTGAGTCTAGATTTAAGTAATTTAAAGGATACAATATACCTGTTTGTATACAATATGCAAAAACAAGTTCAGTTTAAACCAACTGGAATTCAAGCATCTCTAATTTAATCTCTGGCTTTAGTAGATGGGGTGTCCATGGAAATCAGAGTTTGCATTGATAGAACGAAGGAGCTGTCAGTTAGTTTTAAAGGAAGCAGCTGAAAGTTCTGAGATTAATCAAGCACAGATTGGAAGATTAAGTGCCATTGGAACTTGTAAATAAATATTTCACAGCGTCAGGGTCCTGGGTTCGATTCTGTGTGGAGTTTACATATTCTCCCCATGTTCACATGGGTTTTCTCTGGGTACTCTGGTTTCCTCCCACAGTCCAAGAACATGCTGTTGAGGTTGATTGGTCACTCTAAATTGCCCTGTGTGTGTGTGCAGTGCCCTGCAATGGACTGGCATCCCATCCAGGGTGTAGTCCTGCCTTGCGCCCTGTGTCTGCCAGGTTAGGCTCCAGCTCACTGCAACCCTGTAAAGGATTAAGCAAATAATAATGGATGGATACTTACAATGATATTACAGTAATTCTAGGCTAACAGCATGTAATGCAGTATCTTAACTCTGTAACTGTCAACTGAAATCATTGCATGGCATGATTAAGAGGCAGGCATTGCCGTTGACATTGGTTTTACCATGCTGCATTTTTAATAAGAGGTATGCTGTGCAGATCTGTAAACATCAGTGCCATGTTAATATTATTTTTCTCTGGGGCAATCCTCTGATTCTAATGGAATAAGTGTTTCCGCTACCAAATGATGGCTAGCATTATACATTGTGGCTGACAGGCAGTGTTAGTTTGTGCCATCTTAACAGGTACAGCCCTCTAGAAAAATGTAGAGTTTAAAAAGGGTTTGTGGTTGCTCAGTGCCATCTAGTGTGTAAAAGTGCCATTTTATTTAATAAGAGCAATACAGTACTTTCATTCTTTCAGTATTGGTATAATCAACACATTTTATGCCAATTTAGACATCCTGATTTATATTAGTTCTGGGAGTTTCCAAATTGAAACCTAAAGGCACAGCTGTAACTGACTGGCTGACATGCTGGGTAGACCATGGAAACAGAATAGTTATATATTGGGAATGGTTTGTTAAGATAGGTATTACGTTTACATGGCATTGGCCCAGAATATGATTACATTTCATCCAAATAGATGACACAATTAAGGAAATTGAATACACTGTTTGCTCAAGACACAGCTAGTTTATCATTATAACATCATCTTGTTCTGCTTTGGTTTGCTTTATATCAATGAGCTTGGTGCGTTTCCCACTCCATTACCTACAATTATGGAGCTGTTGAGGGTGAATTTGAGAGGGGTATTGCTGCAGAACGAAGGCTCCCACAGCATAGCTCACACAGGATAGCTACACAGAGTAGTGCTGCGTGCGCAAACCGTAATAGACGTCATCAGTATATGCTACAGCCCGATCACATGATAAGGGTGATAAATTTAGGTACTGAAACAAAGTTTATTTCATAACAATAACCTAACCCTAAACCTGAGGTTCGTGGGGTATTGTGATCACGTGGTTGGGGTGTTGAGGGTCAGTGAAGCACTACGTAAATTACGAGTTGCGCACACAGACTACCCTGTGTAAGCAATGCTGTGGGAGCCTTCTTTCTGTAGCTATATACACTTGTTGAATTCAGGAACTATGCTAACTTTCAATACTACATTGCTTTGGACAAATCACGGGCTTACTGATGCTAAAATGAGTTTTGAATACCTTGAATTTAGTAAAAAGGAGGGTACACTAAAAGAAAATGTGCTGAATAACTTGGGACACAAGTAAGAGGGAGCAACTATACAACAGGTAGGTTAGTATTACAAAACAACAAAACACATGGACAGGTGTCATTGAGAATGAGAGCCTTAGAGAGTTGATGACACCACTTTGTAAAAAGAGAAGATAAAAGCATTATCATTGTAATGATTTTCAAAGAACAACAGGTCAACTTTCCCCATACTATACATAGACAGAAGACAAAAGAAAGGATGAATTCTAATTTGTAGTTGGCCATCCATCTGTAAAATGTAGCACCCAGCATAGTTTCATAACCATTTATTCAACAAAATCTGCAGAGACCTCTGACTCCAGACCTCAGCAATGAATCTGTAGCTTCATGTTGAGGAAACATTGAGATTAACACCCTTCAACCTCAGCCTGGCAGCGAGTTTCTACATGATATTGCGCTACATGTAACTGAAAATTTTCCAAGCTTCATTGCTCACATAAGTATCCTAGCTTTTATCACCCACGGTTTAGTAGGCTAGTATGACAAGTATTTTGTGGCTGTCCATTTAATGATGTACATGGAACGGTTTGTTAGGTGTTCACAGAACTACTGTTTGCATGAGGCATGCAGTCCACATAAAGAGGGTCATACAGAAACATGCATTTTAAATACAAACATTATGGACAGTGTAGTCTGTGGTTAATTTAAATAAAAAATAAAACAAATACAAAAATAGTAACTGCAAGTGTTAAGGATGCAATTACATACAGTAGTATATTTTTGGGATGATTTCCGAAAAGGACAGAACATTATTTCCAAAATACAATACTGTACATGTACTAAAGACATTAGGCAAAATGATTTGTCTACTTTCCAATTGCATTAGAGCCACCATCAGAAGCAGGGTTTTCAAAGTCAAAGTTTTTTGAGCTTTTAAAATGTGTCTGTTAAGCTCAGCGGCATGTGTTAATGTATGAATAATAAAAATGTTTATTTAATGGCACAAGCTCACAAGTCACTTTGCAAATGCACACATTGAGATTCATTAGCTAATGTTATTGTACAGTTTAACTGTAATGTGTTTTTAAAAAATGCATTTAACCCCATTAACCCCCACATCTATTCTTAATATCACCAGTGTGTTCAGGAATCAGGAATCATTTAACTCAGTGACTGCAAACTGGTCCTTTTAAACTATTGTAACTAGGGCAAATGTAATACTTAAAAAACATGATGCAGAAGATGCAGATATTATATATTTATAACTACTTGGTTGTGGACACACAACTTTGTCAAAAATAGTTAACATTTGAGGGTTTTTGTTTATACCTTCAGAAAGAGTACAACCCGCCCCCCCCCAAAAAAAAAAAACCCAAAACAAAACAAAGCAAAAAAAAAAACACAAATATAACATATAACTGCAGAAAACTTAAACTGTCTTATGTACGCAGGGAATTCTCCTTCTGATGAATCTGAAGAAAGAGAAAAGGAACCCAAGACCCTCACTTTCCCAGCATATATTGCCAGCCTATTCGATTCGGGTGCCAAGCGAATGGCGGCAGGTGTCCGGATGGACTGTGGAAGTCAGGGTCAGTGCCCCTCGTCCTGTCACCTGTGTCACATGAGCCCTGGGACGGGACGCTCCATGGAGCCAGTGCTGCTCCAGATCACTAAGACAGCACCACTGTATGAGCTGATCTCCAACAATGAAACCCAGAGGGTAAGGAAGTACAGTATGAACCTTCTTAGACTTTGGCTATAAGTTACTTATAGGATTGAATGCAAGCTAGTACAACTGTAAAATGCCAAACAGCGCATTGGAAGCAATTGCTAATAAAAAGTAAAAATACATGATTCGGTTCCCAATGCATTTATTGCAGGCCCTGCAGAAAGCCATGATGAGCATGCTGTGGTGCTCGGGAAGTGGTGAAGTCATCAATGACTGGTGCAGGTGTGACTCCAGTGCTTTCGGAGCAGACGGACTTCCTACCTGTGCAGCCCTTCCACACCCTGTGTATGTAGCACCATGTGTTGAGGCTTCCTTGTTTGCTATACAACTCCATGAATCCACAGACATTTCTAAAATGTCCCAATTACTCGCCTGTGTTCGGTATGTGTCGAATAAGGGATAAAGGATGACTTTTTGTTTTGCAAGGAGCTCATGACAACAACACCGGCAGACATTTTCAAACTCTTAGGTGATTTTATGACTTCAGCAGAAATCAGCTGGACTAATTGCATTGTGGTCTGCACTGATGGAACAAAAAAAAAAAAAAAGAAACATTTTCCATGACATTTCAGCCATTTTCCACTTTGTAGCCTTGCACCATCTCTCATATCTACCCCATCCTCACGGATTTTCAGTTTAAATTACATCACAAAAAAAAAAAAAAGTGTTAATTGGATATTTTGTTGTTACCTAATGGGTTTTGCAATGGTGTATTAGCATGTTTAACTAATTTGCGTAGCAAGAAATAAAGAAATTAAACTAATTTCAAAAGTAACAGGCATGATAATTAGGTGTCGTTTTTAGAGGGAAGTAAAGATGGAAAATAAAATGTAAACTAGAACGCATATACCGGTATATATACTATAAAATTGTACACATAATTGACAACAAGTTATAGTACAGCACTAAGAGTTTTGTAATTATAAATTAATTACAAATTTAGCTACGTTTTAATAATTAATATGCATTACTTAAATAAAGAACACTAATTTTATAGAAAAAGCACATCTATTTGATTTTCTTTTAACATGCTTTAACGCAGAAGGTAAAATAGATTCACACTAAGGGATTAACAGGGTTTAACTTTTGCAAATAGCAATTGTTTATAGTATAATCTAGTCCAGGGACATTATAATTGTAATCCCAAATTATTTTATGAATTACAGTAACTACAACCACAGTCTCTGTGGCTGTACAAGGCATTTGAATTAAAAGAAAAGATTGTACACTGCTAAAGAGCAAATTATATATTGCGATATAGCTATTATTCAATATTAAAAGGAAGCTATTACATACTTTAACTGCACGTGAAGTTATTGTGCAATAAATACAACTATATATTTTAAATCACTTGTGCTACACAGACCCATTTATACCCAGTACACCAATACATATACACCAACAGTAATACACCACACACAACATATAAACATAAAATACACACAGCGGCGGGGCACACTGGGTTAACATAGGTCTGCCCCATGCAAACTCATTTTTATACATTGTTTGCATTTTAACTGAATAGTCAGGTTTAACATTCCCTACATATTTGATGCTCTTTATATAATTAACACATACTTTTCTAATATCGGTATACCTTGCATACTAAAGTCTGTTCCAAAAAGGTATCTGTTTTAAATACAACATTTAATAAACTAGTATTTACGTATCTCTCTCCATGCTGTATGCAGCTCATGGTACATCTGCAGATCCAGGCTTTGTATTCCCTGCTGTCGATGCGATCGAGTCAAACACTTTCAATCATAACATATATGAAGCGATGCACTTTTTATTTTTCTGTACCATAAAACCACTAATGGCATTTCTTAAAGACATGTTATAAATTCGGTTTATAAATCAAAGTTACTATATAAAGAACATCAATAGTAGGCTATGTGCTGGAGCACCTCACTTCTGTACCAAGTATTGAAAAAAAAAACTGTTTATTGATTAACCATGGATCTGTCTCCACATTTCTAAAACTCACCAAAAAAAGTATAATTTATTAATTATTTCTTGTTGTCATGTTTCCAGGTTAAAGTTATCTCATGTGTATGAACCAAGCAGCTCATTGGTTGTCTTGGAATGGGATCACACAGAACCACCAATTGGGGTGAGGATTGTTGACTACCTCATCAGCCAGGAGAAGGTGACGGAGAGGACAGACCATTCGAAGGTGGAGACAGGTAACCTTGTTGATATCCAGAGGAATTAGGAAGTCAGCTGTCCTGGGAGGAGTAGATTCAGATTATATAAGGGTTCAGAACTCAGTGCAGGTGGGGTTGTAGGGGCTTGGGTGTGGCAGGTGAGCTGTGTACAACAAACCAGACCACACCACACCACACCAGACCAGACTACACCAGTTCAAACAATAAAACAATTAACCCAATACACGTTTTTAGGCAGGGAGGATTTTAACCCCCTCCTTGCTGTGTTACTATATATATATATATATATATATATATATATATATATATATATATATATATATATATATATAGGGCTACATATATATATATAGGGCTGAGCTTTTGTCGGTACATTTTTAGCAACATTTAAACCATATCTACATACACACGCTCTCCTTATATTACTTTCTGATACTGACAGCCCTGGTTAGTATTTTCTAAGCAAAAAACCCTAAATAAGCAAATAACTTTTTAACATCGCAAAGACTTAACTACAAATTAAAAAAAAAAACAAACAAAAAAAAAAAAAAACATGTACACATCAAAGTATATATTGAAATGTTTGTATTTATGGTTGTAATTAAAGTTGCTAGTGGAGATAGAACTATATACTGTATACATATTGAAAACATTTTCAGATAGTGTAATGTTTTTAGAATAGAGTGTTTCTTAGAGGTTCATTTAACAACAAAAAAAAACAGGAACCTATTCTGTTTTTTTTTTGTTGTTGTAGTTTATTTTTTTTTTATATAAGTAACTTTGCCCAAAATTATATGGTTTAAAAAAAAATTTAAATATAAAACAAATGAAAAAAAGAGATGAACTTCACCCATGTACAGTGTTAATGCAAAATGGCTACAGGAAAGCAAAAGCGAGTTGTGCTTACAATTGAAAAAAAGTTGTACATACTTTCACTTCTGGAGAAGGTAATTACCAGGGATAAAATAGAACAGTATTTTGACATTGTAAAAAGCACTGTGACTAATATTAAAAAGTCATCCTCGGAGATTCAAAAGTTTGTGGTCTTTGATAATAGGGGTGCGATTTTTTAGATCAATTGCACTAGTATTTGAGCATTACAATTTCCGAATACTCGAATCAAACGCCACTCTCCTTTACACGTACTTTACTAGTGTACATAAATTCAGAGTATTCAAATTCACGTATCCACACAGAATTAAATTGCAGAAAGAGATGCCTGGCCTACCTGTCTGAACTGTGTCTCAGAGGTCCTTTACTTTACTGTAGTAGCTCCAACATACAAATGTAAACTGTACTAAACATAAAGGGCCATTTGATCCAAACGATTCAAGTGAAAAAAGACTTCCACCTATGGGAAGATTGGGGAATGAACAGCTGCAGTACAGTTTTCTTTAAGTTTTTCCAGCCTCGCTGTTATTGTTTTATGGGTCGGCACAGTATTGGGATAATCTTACATTGATTACAAAACTGCTGCATTCATGATTCACACGCACTGTCCTCACAGGGGATAACGTGATCACACTCTATTCAGCTAAATCTATAGCAAATGTTGTTATGGATGTTTGCTTTTTATTGCCACCAGTAGCTCCATCCACAGTAATTCTGAATGTTTTCATTTCAAATGGTGAAGCACTGAACTTGTGTTTTTTGGTAAGGCAATTTTGTTTGGCATAATTATTTACATACCACAGTTTTCTCGTCCGGTTCCTCAAAATACTTCCAAATGCAGATTCCTTTGTTTGAAGATGCCATTTTAAATATAGAACAAACTCAGAAAAAAAAAAAGCTTGTCATTAACATTATTACCCCTACGTGGAATTGATAGCATACCACACCTACTACAGGCATGAACACACACAGTGCACCAATGAAGCGCCAGATCAACCAAGAATAAAACCCACCCCAGTGTCAATCTTTCTGTTGCACCAATTAGAAAAGCTACTTGGAGGCCCTTACTGTGGCACTACAGCAGTCAGATAAGCGACAGACTACTGATGATAAATTACTAAAATACATTAACATTATACATGAATACATAAATACATGACCGGTTATACGTCTAGCATATTATTAAACGTTAACCATTTCTTTAGAGTTTATATGTTGAAATATATGTAGTTAGGTATAGTACATATAATTATGCTGTTTGTTCTTTTGCTGATGCACTGTTAAGTGATTCCGTGAATGTGAGGCCCATACATATAACTTTGCAGTGCATTCAAATTTGCAAAAGATGTAGCTGTTGTAACCTGAATCACTCCTGATTTAGAGTGTTGTTGTTTAACATTTATCCTAATGAACTTTCATTGTGGTTGTGCTTTTTTTAATAAACAGAATGTCAATGTTTCCATAGATCAGTGCATCAGTGTGTAATTGTATTATACACCCTTTGTAAAACAGACTGCCTTCACTTATTTCCTAGAGAGAGAGAGAGGTTTTAAAATCGTCTTAATGGTTGTCTATTTACTTAAAATATTTTGGTTTGTAAATGACAGGTCCTCTGTCCTCTGGGGGCATGGCCCAATCAGTGAGGTAGTGCCTCCAAGGATCCTCCGCAGAGTCACAGGATTTCTATGTTTTACTGGGGTTCCCGGGGGCCCAAGGGGCCGACCTTCGCGTTATGTTCTTGCGGTATAAAGTCCGGGCCCCGTCCTTTGCCTTGGCTCGCAGGCCACTAACAGTTTGAAACATGCACTCTTGGCCTGCAGGCCATCATAATTCCCTCGAGGCTAAGCCTCTAAACACTAACCCATATTCTTCAAGCAGCCCTAACTCCCGCCCGTGAACTTTAGGCTGCTCATAAAAGCTGTACCTTGTTATAACTTGGAGGGTGCAAAATGTCCCAGCTTCTGGGAAAGTTTATTTGACATCAATATACATTAGAGACTCGTCTGTTCGAAATGTACAGAAAGGGTTTTTAAAATGTGCTTATACTGAGTAGACACTGTAGATTGAAATAGGCTAATAGAAAGAGAGATATGCTGCTGAAAACAGCATTATCTTTCTTTAAATAGTGGAATTTTTTTAAATCCTTTTTTATGTGATTGCTAAGGGGTATGGAACTTGCCTTGTCAAAACAAAACATATTATAAGTAAAGGATAGCTAGGAAACTTTAAACTATACCATTATACATGCAATGATTGAAGAGGGTATCGAGAGTGAATATCAATGGATAGGAACTTTCCCCTTACAGGCAGCATGGTCTTCTAGCAGAAACATGGCTGTGCCTTTTTTTTCTAAGCTTTTCCTAATTCTGTATAGTTTAGTCTCTTTCAGAACAGCGGGTCTTATTTAAAAGAACTGAAAGGAATGAAATTCCTTTGGTATGTTATATTTTGATTGGGATATACACTGTTACCAATAAAAGCAGCTGAAACTTTTTCATGTGTCTATTTTCCTCGCAGTCATTAGGATTTGTCTTGGTCAAAACAGCCACATGAAAAAGATTGGAACAGCCACATGAAAAGATTGGATTCCCTCCTATAAATAAATCTCTACATATTTTGTAGAACACAACCCCCCCCCCCGGGCGGTAACTGTTTCTGCACTACAAAATGCAACCACAAGGTGGTACCAAAGGACAGTGAAATATACCTAATTAAACCAGAGCAAGGAATGAAATAAGATTAGACCTGAGTTTTTTAAAAGAGGCTCAACCAGTCAAAAGGGACACACTTCTCTACATGCATCTCTGCTTTAAGGATAATTCGTAATCACTCATTTATTCCAATTGTTATGGACTGTTAGGTGGCGTTATCAAGATGTTGTTTATTCAATCTTGTTAAAGCTTTAGTATTCCACAATTCTGTTGATTTTCTACTATCGTATAATTCCTTGGTATTCCTTGGTATCTGTTACTACATTTTCTATAGATTCATAGTTGTGCCCTGCATTGCAGCAGATAAAACAGGCACATGAAAGCTGTATATGAATAATACTTTCTGAGTTGAGATTTATTTACTGATGTTTTGTGGGGTTTTTTTTGTTTTGTTTTGTTTTTTTTACAATACACTTGACCATGGCAAATACTCTTTAAAACCACTGTTTAATATTGAAAAAAAATCCGTAACGCTATATGTGCCTTGAGATGATTCAGGGCCAAACTCGATATTTATTACACTAATTAATGATCAAAGACAATATGACAATTGTTAACTAACAATTAACAGGTCATCGTGGGCCACGACCTACGCCGCTAAACGAATTACATTTTAAAAGGAATTTCAGGGTGGAACTTCTGTCACTGTTTATTCGCTTCTCTCTGTGCTTCAGAACAACAACACACACACTCCCTATAGGGTGCCATTCAGGAAACAAATCACTCGTTATATCTACAACTTCATTGGATTGCTGGCATATGTATTACAATTATATAGGTGTTTGTGCATATGTATTGGAATTTTATTACAACTCTATTGGTTAGCCACTGTATGTATTTATTTATTTGCAACACTATTGGTTAGCTTGCAAATGTATTGGATTTCTATTACAATTTTATTGTTAAGCTGGTGTGTATATTGATTTATGTACTACTCTGTTGGTTAGCGGTCATGTGTATTGAATTATCTACAATTCTATCGGTTAGCGGCCGTGTGTTGGTATTGATGATAACTGTACTGATGGCTCGAGTGAAAATGTAGTGGGTTCAGTGAAAATGTATTGGAAATAAGCAGGCAGGATTTAGACAGCGTCATAATGTGATTCAGGCACACAATTTGACATCATACCCTGTTCTCAGATGTTGAAACTGACTGAATCGGAAGTCTGATTGCATTCATCTTGGCCCAGCCAGGTTCTCTATGAAAACAAACAGCTGCCAGGCCCAGGCTGATGTGAGCACTTTAATACCCTGTGACGGCAGTAAGTCACACCATGTGTTGGGCACTGGTCTGTTCACTGATGTACCCACAGTAGGGCTCCGAAACAT
The DNA here is from genome assembly GCF_017654505.1 of Polyodon spathula. NCBI lineage: Eukaryota > Metazoa > Chordata > Actinopteri > Acipenseriformes > Polyodontidae > Polyodon > Polyodon spathula. The sequence continues at coordinate 8,806,916 of NC_054547.1, read as the reverse complement.
GACAGAGTTTGGTGGGGTTCCCATAACACAGCAGAAGTGCCCGAAGATGGCCACTGAAGAACAAATGTACAGTGTAATTCTTCAAGACTTTTTAAGAGACTGGAAGAAAATGCATTCCCAGGTTTTTGTGAGCGATCTCATTCCAACAGCAGTTAACGGCAGGTGCCAGTTGTGGTAGGGAGAATCCCCTTTCAGTTTTAAAAATGTGTGTTCCCAAGTTATGCTTTAAACATGACTTTTATAAAGCAAATACATATATTTTAAAGTTTGTGACAATTACAAAGGATTTTATTTTGCTTAAAAATAATCATTTAAAAACATAAATAAAACTGAACCAAGCCTTTCTGACATAGATCTGGGTCATGGTCGCAAACCGTTATAGACTGAGAGGTAAAAATCAGCAGTAAAAATCAAAGGGGGCACTCTGATAAAGCAGTTTGAAAATAACTTACAGGATATTCAGAAAGGATTCAAATAAACACAGGCAAAGTCAACAGTTAAATAAGCATTTTTCAAAAGCATAGGGCTTCTGTTCTTCTGTTTATTTATTCCATTTTCAGTAGTTATTTATTATATTTTTTGCCAAAAAACGATGTTTATCAAATAACAGTGTGGAGTACCTCTAACAATATAGAGTAAGCTGCTGCATGGACGAGGTAAGTAATAAGTAGTTGTCTTCAGTTTTGTTGATTACAACCCAAAATTATATACCCTTATATAGAGAAATATATAACATAAATACTCTATACTGCAGCACTGTAGTTTTTTCACTTGTCTCTGCAGATTGTGAGATTATAGGGCCATTTACAACAGAGAAGTCAATTAAGAGTACTGTAGTTAGTATGACATCATAAAACAATCTCTTGATCAGCTCCACATGCCCTATTTTAGAATGTTTTTTTAATCAGATGCTCTAAATCAAATGTACTGTACCTTAAAACAGAATTTAAGCCTTAGCTCAAAGTCCATATCTCAGGTTTTCAACCAGGGGTATGCATACCCCAGGGGGTACTTCTCAGGGTCATAGGGGGTACGCAGGACGACTCAGAAATGCACAAATAATAATGAAATTAAAAGGAAATAATGTTACATATTCTCTAAACCACTATATATAATTATTTAATCTTTGTTTAGCAGCTCAAGGTGAACTGCAGATGAAAAACAACCACACAGAATCTGTCACATCCACATTTTCCACCTGTGCACATCCACGATTTTGATTGAGTGGATGTCCACTCTGATGTAAAGGTGAAGCAAGCGTCTGGTGATTGTGCCTATAACGAGCATTCTGTGCTACTCATGCTCTATGCTGTTTTCAACTTCTTGTAGCAGTGATGAACAATGTTTCTGCATTTTTTAGAAGTATAAATGCTCTGATAAACATAAATAATAATCACAATACTCATACTTTGACATTTTTGATTTTATTTATTACCATGGTTTAGTAACAGCAATAGTGGCTGGTTGAAAAATGAAAGAAGAAAACACAAGAGTCTACAGAATGCTTTTGATGTTGTAAACATTTTAAACAGCACACATAATTATACTGAGTTGGGAAGTATCTGGTAATGTGATAAACATTTCCAGTGGAGACTATTATATTATTTATAATGACTTTGCCAAATAGAAAGTGAATACGAGTGTATTCAAAAACATGTAATTAAGTTTTAAGAATGAAGCCTACTGTTTGGTAACGGCAGTGTGTGAGTCCCAGACTGTTGTGAAATATTATATATTAAATAAACTAGAAATGTGTCAATCACATTATTCTGCCTTTTATTGCAACTGTGGTACCCTTCAGTGAGCGGAAATTGTAAAGGGAACATTAGCTGAAAAAGGATGAACACCCCTATCCTAGTACAAAAATATGTATCAATATCAAACATATGATAGATGTTATCAGAAACACAAATAGGAGACATCAAAATTATATCAGGAATTGTGATTGGAGGCGTGCAGGTCCTCAAAAGTCATTCCAGTTTGAGCTACCAGTTTTATGTGTGTTCATTGCAAACTGATTGCTCTTTAAGAATGTATTTTAAGATATTATTTTGAAATGTTGTCCAATGAATATACATGGATGTCCATAAGTATTGTAGTCCTCTACTCATTACTTATGGGCTGAGTTTAAATGTTAAAGTTTTTTGTTCAAATTCTGGTACAAGATTCTGTAGTCTAACGTTCTGCTCTGTCTAAATTCTCCTTGCTCTGGGTTATTCCTATTCCTAGAGAATCAAGCAGAACATGTAGCATAGATAGTGCTGTGGTTTTACATTAGCTTATCAAGTTTCAGTTATAGGCGATACTATAAAATAATGAAGTATTTCTGGAAGTACTATCTAGAAGCCGTTCAGAGAACAACACATGCTAATTCTTTCTTATTTGATTCACCCTTTTTTGTCATGTTATTTTATTTCTCCCATTATTCCCCTTTTACCATCTCTCAGCTGGTATATGCTAGTGACTTTACCATCCACTCCTTACCTTCCTTGTTATGCCTATAGATGGCTGTGCTGTAGCCTCAGAGACAAGAACATCAAGCCAAGAAATCTGTGCATTGTAACACCTCAGAAAACGTTGCCTATTTTGTCTTTATTATTTTCCTGTCTGAAATATTGTTATAATCTAAATACAGCATTTTTTTTTTTTCTATTTTATTCAGCTATTTTTAACACATTTTTTGTTTTATTGGGTTACTATATCAAAAATAAAAAGGCTGCTGCCTTTGCCCTTGCCTAGATATAGCACTTTGGACTAATGTTTTGACAACCACTAAGAACGGAAAGGAAGAAAGAAAAATGTTTATTTTACAAATGCAATACATCAGTGTTCTGGCACTGCCGAGTAGGTAGATCTGAAAAGTGAAGTGTTGCCAAGACTTAAGGATTTACATTTGGGAGAATCTTGCTGCTTTGTTTACCCCACTGTGTCACTTCACAGCACTTATTGTATTTTGGAAAACTCGAAAGCAAGGATAAGAATAATTTGAAGCAAATAATACGCACTAAATAGGAAAAAAAAAAACAGGTAAGCAGGCATAATATATAGTGGCAAAAGATGTTTTTTTTTTTTTTATTTACAGTGTTTCACAAATGTGTTACCCTATTAACTGATGAAAAAAAAAAAAACATTGAAGCTGTATGTGATCTCCTATAAATATATACAAAATACAAGATGCGGTAAAACCTGTTGTATTTTTCAGTTTTGCTTTCTGAACTGTAACAGAACTTGTAGGTGCTATTCATTTTAAAGACAAAGTACAAGCAGGTTTCGAAGGCACAAGAAACTGTGTCCCTACAGTTAAAACTATATTTGGAAAATGTGAATTACCTGGGTCTACTGGGTTTGCTGTTATTATTATTATTATTATTATTATTATTATTATTATTATTATTATTATTATTATTATTATTAATTATAATACATATATTATTTCCAGAGTGACTTACAATTAAACAAAACCAATTTTATGTTGGGATAAAACAGAAAGGACTGCAAGCTCTTGAGTTGCTTCTGGTAAAGTTGTGGAACTCTTTGATGATCTGTGGAGTGACTCTATTTGAAATCATGAATAATTAACACAGCTTATAAACACTCAAGGTTCTTTCAACCAATCAGAAAACAGATAGCCATTCATTTATTATGCAGCAACAGCCCAAATCCATCCCAATCACAAATATTAGGGTACATACACTCATCCTTGTAGTTATGCTGATAAAACACAAAAAATAGATAAGCAAATGGCATCTCCTGGTAACCTCAGGAATGATTACAATTGGCCAGAGCAAACACTTGCTTTCAGTGTTCACTAATAATAATGGCCATGTTTAACTGCTCCCTCGGTAGCTACGGCAGCTCTTTGACTATTCCATAAACATTCCCTTAAGTAAGTCATTTAATGTACTGTCTGCGTGCCAAAAAAGAGTATAGTGAACAATGTAGTTTCACCTTGTCATGGATGGTAACTACCAACATTTGTTTTTTCAGCTGGCATTCTTCAAAAACACCAAAAATAAATAATTCACGCACACGAAGGGAGGTTTAATAGCAGAAATTACTGTAATGACGACAGGTTTTCTTGGATTTTCCATTTCCACACAAATCAAAACCAGTTCTTTTCAGAAATACAATGTGCCATTATGCAATGTACACTTCTTATTGTGTAAAATATAGCATGACCCAGGGAGCAATATTATATTCAATCAAAGGTAACAACTTTTTAATTATTTTTTTTTATTAGGAGTTTTAAATATTACCTTGCTCCAGTATTTCCGTTGTAATATAATGCTTTCACAGTCCTCTGTTTAAAAGTTGTCTTTGCATCCTTGCATTGGACGCTGATTAGGCAACTTCTTCCTTCAGTACCTGCAATCCTAACTGGTTCTGAAAGAGTTCAAATTGAAATAGTTTTGGTCTTGATCTGCTGCAGATAAAAATGAATTGGGCTGATTTAGGTCTCTTTCAAGTCCCAGTGTCAAAGAGAAAAATAGGTTTAGTAAATCTGTCTGATGCAGCTGATTTCTTAGAATCAATTTACTATTATAAACTAACTTCATGAATATTTCATATTGGTATGTACAAATAGTTGTTTTGGATTTCTTCCTATCTGTTTTGACGTATTCTTTCAGCTTATTAAACCAGGACTGTTTTTTGGTCAGGTCTTTACCGTATATGGTCGAATGCTCCTATTGACATATGTAGTTTAGTTCATTTAAGATCTAGTGATGTGACAAGTTTTGATACAAACTATTCACACATTCACACACCTGTGATGCAACTCTGAAGCGACACTGAAGCAATGCAAAAAGAAATAGGATTGGGGTCTATTTTTGCAATTTTGTCACATGGCAGCAAGGGAACTAGCCAATGGCCAATCAAGAGATTCACCCATCACATTGTGCGTGCCTGTCACCATTAGTGTGAAAAATAGTGTTGCAGCGAAAGCACCATTTTATCTCAGGACAAATTGCATCATGTCCAGTGTGTATAGGCCTTTAGGGTTGTTTCAAATTAGATTAATGTGTAATGGACCGATCTGTGTATATCTTCTATGTAAATTGTTTTCCCTATCTGAAATATTGTCAGGCTACCCTTAGTAGAGGTGCTGATTATAAATGAATGTCTGTTAGAAATATTGTAATTGATTATGTAAAATCTGCATACATTCCCCCCAAAAAGTATTGGGACGGTATTGAGACACCATGCAGAGTAGTGTACATCTCAAAGATCTCGGTTCACATTCCTCTAGATGTGGCTCTCCAGACTGCTCTACAGTAAAAAACATCCCTGGACCCAAAACATGTCAAGCCAGTATAACAGACAATTGAGGTCACCAGAATATCTTGATCTAGTGTACTCATAAAACTTTTATTAGAAAGCCACCAGATAACTCTGGCATATATAACATTTATTTTAGTAAAAGTGTGAAAAGTTTTTGATATATTCCATGACAAATCACCAGTAAATCAAAACTCGCTCAACTGAGACACAAACCAAGACAAAGCTGAATAATTACAAGCTCCAACTTCCATTGACACTCCTCTCTGCTAATTTCACCGCCAAAATGAAAGACTAAACATTGGAAAAAAAAAGGAGATTGAACCATTATTTTTCTGTCTTCCAAAGTAGGTGGACAGCTATTAACTCCCCTCCCTCAAAGTTACAATTAGGATTTTATTTCCGTTACCACTCTCAAAAAGGTAATATTTTCCATTTGGAGTTTAAGACTGTTAATCATCTTCATGTGAAGAGTGCCAAGAACTAACATAATACAAAATACAGACTATCTCTCGTCTTTTGTTAGTATCAAGCAGGGCAATTCAGGACAGATGTTTTTTGTTGAGTCTATTCTTTTGAAACCTGCCAAGCGCACCACAATCTACAGTATACTTGCTATTGGTTAAACAAAACTAGTCATACTCACTGCAATTTGGGACAGGGAGGCAGTGTTTGTGTGAATTGGTGTGTTTCTGTTTATAAATAAAAAAAATATCAGCAGAAGACCGTTCAACTGAGGTGAAAACGAAAGAGAAGACGACCAAAAACCAATACTTTGGGGATATGCCTGCCACAGGTCAGGTATTTATTGAGCATTTTATGTCAGAGCTGCCGATAGGCCCCTCCAGTGAGTGACGTCCTCGGTCTATAGAGGGAATAAGTAGTAGCTCCGTGGAGATCACATTCTCTTTTGCATCGAGCCTGTAACTAATTAATCTACTTAGCAGAGGTGATGGGTAACAAAAAGGCTGTCTTCACAGAGAGATATTTTAACTCTATGGAATGTATAGGCTCAAAAAAGGCCATAGTGAGAGCCTCCAATACCACATCTAGACTCCACTAGGGAAGTACGTGCTTTCTAGGAGGACGTAACCGCCAAGTGCCCTTTAGAAAACAAATCGCTAGTATATGAGCACAGGGGGACACTGAGTCAGTGGGGACATGGCATGCAGATCTGGCTGCTAGGTACACTTTCAGCCTAGAGGGGGATCTATAGGGCAATAAATGGGGTCATGACCCTTGGTCATACACCAATTTTGGTAATACCTTCACTTGCAGGTGTACAACAACCTTGTGGAGGGGGCCCTATTATTCTGCAGTGTACTGACAAGCCCTAAGGCAGTCAGAAGGTCCCATTCAGGGGCCAGACCCACAGTTGGAGTCTGCCCAGTTCTGGGTGCCAGAGAGTGCCTCCCTCATCTGACTGAGGAGGTCCATACGCAGTGGAATCTCCCAGGGCTGGCCTTGCAGCAAAGGATTGCAAACCAGATTCTCCTGGGCCATCTCGGGGCTAAGGAGAACTGTCGCCTCTTCTCTCTGAACTTTGTTTAGGAAGGCCAGGAGCAACAGTATTGGCAGGAATGCGTAAAATGTCCTGGGCCACTCGTGGGGGCAGTGAGTTGTCTCTGCCGTGGCAAAGAGATTGACTCGGGTCCTCGTGAACCATTCCAAATGCGCTATACCACCTGAGAGGAGGTCCACCACCCAATTCACTACTCCAGGGAGATGAACAGCCCGGAGGGGTAACAGATTCCTCTTTGCCCAGGTTAGTGGCCGGAAGGCTATACAGTGCAACCCCGGGGACCGAAGCCCTCCCTGGCGGTTAACATATGCTACTACAGACATGTTGTCCGTGCAGACTAGGACATGTTTCCGCTGGAGCACTGGATGAATATGCTGGAGAGCGCAGTGGACTGCTCGCAGTGATGTCCAGCGACCCGACCAGGTCCCGTGGACTCCTCTGCCTGCCCAGACTACACCCCAACCCGAGTAGGTTGCATCTGTCGTCACCCCCTGATGCAGATGAGAGTTGCCTCCACTAGCTCAGGGCTTCCCAGCATACGTGAGACACGGTCAGCTGACAGTGTCTGTCGCGTTCAGGATCTAGCTGGAAGACATTGAGCCATGCTTGAATCGGGCGCATGTGGAGTAACCCTAGCTGGATAGCTGATGAAGCTGCGGCCATCAGACCCAATCATTTCTGGCACAACACCAATTGTACTGTGGATCCCTGTTGAAACAGGGTTGGACAGTTGTGAATGGCGGTCACTCTGTCGTCCAACAGGTAGGCTCGCATTGTAAGGGAATCCAGCTGGAGACCCAAGCAAATCATACTTTGCACTGCTATTAATTGGCTTTTGGTAACACTGTTGATGAGACCTAGTCTCGCCAGATGCTCCGTCATGATCACTGCTCCTTCCTGCGACCTTGCTGTGCATACTTCAGCAAAGCTGAAGAAAGTTATTCCTCAGTTGCTGTAGGTAAAGTTTTCATTATACTAGAAAGAAGAAAATGTTACAGTTAACTCAGTGAAGGTGCAGAAACATACTGTGTGTGTGATGGGCTTACTGCAGGTACTTTAGTCTGTAGGACTACAATGCTAGCTGTTTCAGCAATAAAAAAGGAATGAAGTTTTCATGTCAACAGTACATATAAATTCAGTAATGTATGTCTGAACTATACCATAACTGTGATGCCAGCAGGACAGCTGCTAATGTATATTGTGCAGTAGGATGAAATCACTTTTACAGCCATAAACAAAACAAATAAAAAAAAGTTGTTGAGACATTTAAGTCTGGCCTCTGCATCTCATGAACACTTCATCAGCAACATCATCTGTTGTTTAATCAAAGAACAAAATGTCCTCATCACCCTCTCAAAATTCTGTAAAATTACCAAGCATTTTGAGAAAAAAAAACCCACCTGTCAGGGGCCTCAAAAATTCTTTGTTTTCCTGCCATAGTTTTTTTTCCTAGCTGTCAGAAAGACACAAGTAAGACCTCAATGAATGTTTCTAATTATGAGGGAAAAATATCTCTTGTATTGTCTTTCTTTTTCTTCAAGGTGAATAGATCAATATTTTTTTTTCCATTAGAGCCAGCAGCTTTTTTCTACAGCAATGGCCAAAAGTGTTACATCACCCTATAGAATTAACCATTTTTACCTTATAAAGTCGAAAGAAACCTGATGCACAAAATTACATACCGCTTTTTTAGTTTGCCATATAGATAACGAAAAACTGACAAAAATTGAAAAATGTGACGTTTCGAAATCTAACTACTAGTATGGCTTCCGGTAGACTATTGCAATATCATTTTGTAGTTTCTGATTAGGTGATCTTAAATGTAAGGTCCAAATTATGTTCATACATACAGGGCTCCCTCACTATAAGACTCTATGTTATAACGCTCCTACAGCATGTCCCCCAGTTGCCTATACTAGTGGTTCATGCAGTATTTCTACAGTAAATACAGTACTGGTGTTCAAACTGTAAACAAATTCTCAGTCTAACTTCCGTTTCTATCTCTCCCTTTTGATAGAGTATGTGAACTGAAGAAAAGCTGCACTGACACTTAATATAACACAGGCATCTTATTCAGCATTCGTTTTATAACTAAATAAATATTAGGCCTATTACGTGGTTATCTTTTCTAATGTATTTACTTTTTTTGCTGCAAGAGGAGCTGCGGCTTTCTCTGGGAGACGAGATGCTTCAGCTTCGCTTCAGTCCCGCTCCGGTAGCCAAATCTGCGGCGAGCCCATTCCCTCTTTCCCTCTCCCGACCCACTCTCCTTATCGCACTTGGTTTGCTTGTCTGTCACTTCGACAGCTGTTTAACCAGGCAATTTACAGTTTAAAAACTGCTACTTAAAATGATCCACCAGTGGGAATGTTACAATTTTTTAGTTTTTTAGTTTTTTATGCAAATAATATAGCATTGATTACGGTGTTTTATGCATGGTTAATTCACGGAAAGTTAAATTTTTGCTTCACTATATGTGCATTATAGAGAGGGAGTTATTTTATTTTGTATTTTAGTCACATGTGTGTTGTGTCCCGTGTTACCCCCCCACCCCCTCCCCCGTTTATAACTCTCTTCGGTTATAACGCTTATTTATATTGTGTGTCCCCTGAGACCCGTGTTATGAGAGAGCACTGTGTGTGTGTGTGTGTGTGTGTGTGTGTGTGTGTGTGTGTGTGTGTGTGTGTGTGTGTCTGTATATAAAATTTTTGGCCACAGCTGTAGTTTCTTATATGTTTATGTCACCTCAGAACCCACCGTTCCAAACACTGGAGAAAGTCTTTTGATTTTCTATGTACCTTTTGGTATAATAGTAGTTTATATACAAATGTAAAGCACTCCTTTAATGGAGAAATAACTACGTATATCAAAGTACTATTGAAAATAAAACTTGAAACAAATGATTCTACAATAGTGATATATCAGTGGTTGTATTTCATGACAATCTGGATGCGTTCATGCAGAGCTCAGCATTTCACACTGGTCTGGGCAAAATGGTCTGTGCTCTGAGAAAAACAGTTTCTTCAGGGGGCCTTTTATGGTGCACCAAAAAATTACATCAGAGGAAAAAACTGCATTATACTACAAGGTTTGTTACACATAGTAAAAATATTAAGGTGTTTGAATGCAAGGGCGATATATAATCAAAACAAAAGTTAACTGTCATACCTGTCAATATTCACTTTAAATATAAAGATAGGTAAATACATGGTTTTAATTTAGTACTCTTTATGTCTACATCTCTGGTCTCTGTATGGAGAACACCACAACATACACTAAACACTACGGCTTATTTTATATTAAAACCGAGCAGAAGCTTCTTGCATTACTGCGCTGATAAAAGATCCAGAGCATGTGTGATTATGTGTGTTTATTTATATTGTTTCTTATCTACCCACTTGCTCTGACACCAAATGCAAAGGGGCTACAGTGATAGAAACCATGTGCACCAGATACTCTACATCACAAAAGGCTATTCGACACATAATGGTTTCCATATCACACAGCCCAAATTTGAGGGAAAGGATTTTTTTTTCAATTACTGTTATAAAAAGCATTCAAAAGATTATTCTGAGTCAATTCTGTACAGTTATATCCTCTTACAAGGAGTTAATTCCTCTTTGAACATGTACCTTTACTTTTGCACTTGCCCATTTATCCATTCTAACTTGCAGTGAGCAAACACTGGTCATTAAAATGACTATGTACATTATGATATTAAAGGGTGAGATGTACATTGGCAACAGGGATTAAACACTGGAACTGACTTATTTATTTTAAAGATTTAATGGAGGAAAATATAGTTTATTCCTCCTGCTGTGTTACCAGTGAATCCCGATTTTGACAGTAAGTCAGTGATCTGAGCAGTGCAATAATATCAGCATAGTTACCGAATCAATAAAATCAGAAGTGTTTAGAACACACTGATATGATTACATATATACATACCTGATATGATTTTTTACAGATTTAAAAAAATCAATATTTGGTGTGACCACCCATTGCCTTCAAAATAGCATCAATTCTTCTAGGTACACTTGCACACAGTTTTTGAAGGAACTCGGCAGGTAGGTTGGCCCAAACATCTTGGAGAACTAACCACAGTTCTTCTGTGGATTTAGGCAGCCTCAGTTGCTTCTCACTTGATGATGTTGAGATCAGGGCTCTGTGGGGGCCAAACCATCACTTCCAGGACACCTTGTTCTTCTTTACGCTGAAGATAGTTCTTAATGACTTTCGCTGTATGTTTAGGGTTGTTGTCATGCTGCAGAATAAATCTGGGGCCAAGCAGATGCCTCCCTGATGGTATTGCATGATGGATAAGTATCTGCCTGTACTTCTCAGCATTGAGGAGACCATTAATTCTGACCAAATCCCCAACCCCATTTGCAGAAATGCAGCCCCAAACTTGCAAGGAACCTCCACCATGCATCACTGTTGCCTGCAGACACTCATTCGTGTACTGCTCTCCAGCCCTTCAGCGAAAAAACTGCCTTCTGCTACAGCCAAATATTTCAAATTTTGACTCATCAGTCCAGAGCACCTGCTGCCATTTTTCTGCACCCCAGTTCCTGTGTTTTCATGCATAGTTGAGTCGCTTGGGTTTCCACGTCGGAGATATAGCTTTTTGGCCGCAAGTCTTCCATGAAGGCAACTTCTGACCAGACTTCTCCAGACAGTACATGGGTGCTCCAGGGTCCCACTGTTTTCTGCCAATTCTGAGCTGATGGCATTGCTGGACATCTTCTGATTGCGAAGGGAAGTAAGCATGATGTGTCTTTCATCTGCTGCAGTAAGTTTCCTTGGCCGATCACTGTGTCTACGGTCCTCTACGTTGCCCGTTTCTTTGTGCTTCTTCAGTAGAGCTTGGACAGCACATCTGGAAACCCCTGCCTGCCTTGAAATTTCTGCCTGGGAGAGACTTTGCTGATGCAGTATAACTACCTTGTGTCTTGTTGCTGTGCTCATTCTTGCCATGGTGTATGACTTTTGACAGTAAACTGTCTTCAGCAACCTCACCTTGTTAGCTGAGTTTGGCTGTTCCTCACCCAGTTTTATTCCTCCTACACAGCTGTTTCTGTTTCAGTTAATGATTGTGTTTCAACCTACATATTGAATTGATGATCATTAGCACCTGTTTGGTATAATTGTTTAGTCATACACCTGACTATATGCCCACAAAATCCCTGACTTTGTGCAAGTGTACCTAGAAGAATTCATGCTGTTTTGAAGGCAAAGGGTGGTCACACCAAATATGGATTTTATTTAGATTTTTCTTCTGTTCACTCACTTTGCATTTAGTTATATGATAAATATAATCTATTAACATGTCTATTTTTTAAAGCATTCTTACTTTACAGCATTTTTTCACACCTGCCTAAAACTTGTGCACAGTACTGTGTGTGTGTGTGTGTGTGTGTATATATATATTATATATATATCTATTGATCTACATATAATATATTATAATATATATATATAGATTATAATAATCACAATATATGATACTCGTTTAGCACTATCTTTTTACTGATGGCCCTTGAAGGGTTTGGGACTATTAAGGGTTTGGGCTATAGTAACTCTAGGCACCCTGGACCACGCTCTATCTATAGACACCAAAGGCTGTCATGCTTCCTTCCTATAGTTTTACTCAAGTTAAACCAGTTAAATTTATCAAAATAAAACAATAATTAGACAATTTAATTAACTTCATACATTCATAAAAACTAAATTGTCTTCTGTTTCTACCCTGCATTACTTAACTCCTCAATTTATTAAAGTAACGCTTTTCCAAACCTAGAATGCTTAAGTGGCAATTAACTACTTTCCGTTGGTCTTTCCAAGCGCTAGTCATCATAAACCTTTCTCTGTGTGTGTGTCTGATTTTGAAGGGCAGTTTGAAGGTTGGCACCTCATTCTGAGGAAGGTTTTGCAACATATATTTTCTTTCTGGTTCTACCTACATGGGATACTAAAATCAGAAGCATGATGTTGTGTCTGATGCCTGAGAAAATGTCTCCATACATATCCTTCAGGCTATCCTTTAAAATGTTCTGAGATGGGTTCAATTTTTTAATGAGGGCAGGGGCTGGTTTATTTTTGCTTGACGACTGAAGTTTCTTTAGGGGCCTAATTGATGTTGTATATCAAAAATAGCCCATAAAAATGATTTAGTGTACTTTTTCTTCTGAACTACAGAAAAGAATGCAGCCGTAGACTTGAAAACACCTAGCTCAACACCTGGAGATTTTTAATATGCCTGTCTGATTAAAGAAACAGAATGCTTTAAAAAGTTCTAACTTTTTTTGTATTTATTATTTGAATCCTTATATATACCCAATGTACTGTATTACAGTGCCTGTACTAAAGTATACTTAAGGCTTCTGATTTTCGATAAACCGATAAAACCTGATAAAACTCCCATGATACAACCAAAAAAAAAAATTAATTGGTGTATAGCCAATAAACACCGGAAAAACAATGGAAATGGTTACTCAATTTTCCTTGACCACCCATTTCCCATTAATAAAAAGTCCCTCCTTCCTAACCTGTATCTATCATCGATTCGTTCTGAATACTTTAAGCCAACTACTGAGTGGCAGTCCGTATTCCTACATTTCTATCGGAAACACAAACAAGATTTAAAACAAGATTATAATTAGGAATGGAGGCTTGTTTGCTTGATTTAAAGTTGTATTAGTTAAGATACAGAGGATTTAAAACAGAATTGCAAATTGGGGTGAAATGTAAAAAAATGCCTACACACAAAAACCCTAGAAGATTGTGCCTGTGACCATAAGAATTTCGTTGTGGAAGACAACAAAGGAAAGAAGGTACGACTTAAGTGTGCAAAGTACTGTCGAGTTACTACTATACATATTTTGACAGAAAAAAATGGCCAAGCATTTTGGAAAGTAACGGAAAACCATCATTTCATACACCACATAGAAAGTGAAAGCCCCCCAAAAAAAACGATTTGCATGAAACTCAAAAATAGCTAAAAATAAGCACCGAAAAATGGAATTAATAAAAAAACGAAAATCAGAAGTCCTAAGTATACTTAAGGAAGTCACTTGGTAACTCTGTGGTTTATAGGGAAGTGCTTCAGAAAGGCTCATCTTCACACAGGCAGCCTATTCCAGCCCAGTGATGACGGCCATTGGCTGATATTTACAGCTTTTACTGATAATAGTAAAACAAATAATAATAACATTTATTCTTCTTCTAACACAGAAGCCATGCTGAGTTTTGTGGATGATATCCTTTCTGGCACCAAGTCACCCTGTGTGATGCTGGGAGGGATCCCAGACCAGCTGACCTCATCCATTAGCATGATAATCCGTTGCTTGGAGCCTGACACAACCTACATGTAAGTCACCTGTTTAGCATCATTGTAAATAATTGCTGTTCAGTGGATTGATGTCTGCCTCTGTTGATGTGAGAAGCTCAGTGTCACTCTTGTATGTGTTTCAGGGAGCATCTAAAAAATGAGAGTGTATACATGACCATTAATTGCACAGAATAAGCTATAAGCTGTCAGTGAAGACTGAAAAACAAGACACAATAGTAGTGTTGTTTTGGATGATGTCACTGAATCTGCCCTGGAAATTGGGGATTGAAAGGTCAGAGGTTGGGACTGTACTCTGTACAAAAACTTGTGGCAAGGGTCTAGGAAAGAAAAAAAATTAAGATGCAAGGTTGATGTCAAGAAATAGTGAGTCCCGTTGTTGAAGCAGAGGAAACAGGTTTACACATTAGAATGGCACAGGCAAGAACTGTGTTGCTAGCAGATACCGTTAGAAAAATCTAAATCATTTGATTCAAGTTACCCACATTGACCTTAGATTGTGAAACTGAGGTGGTTTCTCATTTAATGTAAATATTGCATTGGGATTTGTTAGTTTCTGGTGTTTCACACTGGTGTCTTCAAAAATACTTTTTATTGTTGGGTTGGTACAGGGAAGACAAAAGGTGATGGGATCAAGATGGATTTAAGGGATTAAAGACTCGATATTTGTGAAGTACCAGTAGTTTCTTTTTTTGATTGTGACAAAATAAAACTTAAAACCCAGAGCATTTTTTTAACTCGCATGCATGATACAAAATGGACTTTGTTTTAGACCCCTTCTACATGTATAGTTATTGTTACTGTTGACTGCTGAAGGATTGCTGTCTAAAATGTAGGAACGTATTGACTGCCCTGTTGATGTAACGTGAATCTAAGTGGAGGCTACAGGGGATCAAAAATTTGAAGAAAAGGTAACAGAGTGTGCTGGGGTCTGACAAGCTCCCTCTGGCATGCCTCTCCGGCTCTTGGCATTGACTGCACCATTATCAGTCCCACAAACCCTCAACTTGCACACATGTGCATGCGTTTATCTTATGGAAAGAGAACTGAGAGAAAAAAATAACTGAACCGAAGACCCCTAAAATGCCTTTGATGTTATGGAGACCCTTTCCCATCTTTAGGTAACACTTCTTACCAGCACCACACACTCTCTCTTTATATGATATTGGCATGACACAGCATTCTTACAGCCAGGGTCATTCATCACAGCTTTCAGAACCTTTTGATGCATAGTTATTTACTGGCCCTTGGTGATGCAAAACACTCCAAACTCTTTATAGCATAGGGACCTGAAGACAACGGGCCCACTGTTTTACTGAGATTTAGAGGTCACAAGAAAGTTCATGAAATGTGTTGCCTTAACCCTGGGTGTTTTCAGAGGAAATGATGGTTTGTGCACCTTGGTTAAAGTTTTTGGACACAAAAAGAGACTTTATTTTAATTGTAATGTTTTTGTGATCTTTATGTTGGGAATTACATGTAGTCGTTGTTTTGGACTTGTCCCACAGATGGTGCTGTAATGCAACAGAACCAATTTACATTGGTTTGATTAACTCAAGGAACACATCACCTATATATATATATTAGCAGAGACTATGCTATACACAAATAAAAATAGTATTATATTTATTATTATACTTTAGGGCACATACATTTTGTAGTAATAAAACATTCTATAGATTTTTTTTTTCATTTAGTCAAAAGGCTTTCTACAGTACCTGTGCAATCTCTATCTTGTTCTTATAAACATTGAGTTTAAACTACCTACATCTGCAAAGAAGAAATGTAAGTGTAGATTTACTTAAGTGTAGTCTGTGTAATTTGTAACTAATGTTTTAAACATTTTTTAAAAGAGTTCCACATTCACAGGGAGGCCATTAAGTGTCTCAGTTTGTTCTGTCACAGGTTTCGGCTCTGGGGAGTGGATAGCACAGGCCGCAGGTCCAGGCCGAGTGAAGTGACAATCAAAACACCATGTCCGGCAGTGGATGATGTGAAAGCACAAGGTAGGCCCGGGTGAACTCTGGGGTAATATGATGGAAAGCTCTGAACAAAAGTTTAGCATCACCTAGAATTTTAGGATTTAAAGTTTTCTATTTTAAATAGTGGAAGAAATAGGAGAATTTGTTTTTCTTTTTTTAACAATTTTGTTTATGGCTCTTCTTAACAAACTCAGAAATAGCTGACAAGATCTACAACCTGTTTAATGGTTACACCAGTGGAAAGGAGCAACAGACAGCCTACAACACCCTGATGGACCTGGGCTCTCCCAGCTTGCATCGCGTCCTCTACCACTACAACCAGCGGTACGAGAGCTTCGGCGAATTCACTTGGCGCTGTGAGGATGAGCTAGGGCCCAGGTAAACACACACACACACACAACAAGCTTTTTTTACAAGAACACAAAGAGAATTGTGTACTGTATTGGCTGCAAAAAAAAAAAAAAATTGTTTTCCGTATTCCATATTGCTCTGCTGTGTATCCAAGATTTAAATAGAGCCAGACTGCCATTCCACCTCCTATTGCACTGCATAGACACATGTTGTTGTAGAAAACTAAAATTATAATTTTATTTAATTAGATAAACTGTTTTAAGAATCTTGAAAATGGGTTGTAAGTAATAAATCCTTTTTTGTTATTCTAGCTTTTTTTTTTTTTTTTTCCTCATTTTCTACCCAATTTTGGTTTTATTTCAATCCGGCTAACCGATGCCACCCCTACACTGACTCGGCGAGACAAAGACGGACACACTTGTCCTCCGAAATGTGTGCCATTAGCTGTCCACTTCTTTCACTCTGCAACTCCGCCCTGCAGCCACCTTAGACTTACAGTGTCAGAGGACCACACAGCTCTGGGCAACTTACAGGCAGGCCCGCAGGGGCCCGTCCAGTCTATAGCGGTTGCTAGTGCGTGGTGAGCCGAAAACACCCTGGCCGACCTAAGCCCTCCCCACCTGGGCAGTGCCCGGCCAATTGTGTACCGCTCCCTGGGAACTCCCGTCCATGGATGGCAGTGGAATAGCCTGGACTCGAACCGGCGATCTCCAGACTATAGGGCGTACCCTGCACTCCATGCAGAGTACCTTTACCGGATGAACCGCTCGGTTGCCCCAGATTTCAGTGCATTTAACCTTTTGTCTCTTGGAAATCAGTTCAGTCTACAGACAGACCAGTTGGTTCACCCCAACTGTTTTGATTTTATTCAAAGGTGGTTGTCAGATAAACTACTTTTTATTTTTGCAATGTGAGTCAAAGTTGACAGCTCATTGAATAACATGAACATTGTTTACTTAAGCCAGGATATCTCTTCGATCACATAACTGATACATACCAGTTAAGGCAACATCAGTTGTCCAAAAAACAGTTACAAATAAATAAAAAAACATTAAATAAAACAAATAGTTACTCCATGTAATACAGTCTTTTCAAGGGCTATATTCCACTTAGGGCACAGTTTGCATTTATGATAGTCTGGCTACAGCAATCAAACAGAAGGCTTAAAACTGGTTATATATTATACTTTTTACACTGGGTGGGATCTGTATGAGATGTTTTGCTTTGTACTGTACAAGCAGACTATTAATATATGTCTTTAGTATTCACATTACTCTATCGAGTATGGTTCCTGCAGTTTAACTAAACTTTATCATCAGTGGACACACCCTGTTGTGAATTTTATTTAGGTAGATCATTGACAGAGCCATTAAAATAGTAAGGAGCCCCGTAGGACACTAACAGCGACTGCTGTGTTGCCAGAGAAAAGCCATCTAAACTCAGCCATCTGTTGCCTACAATTTACTGTATGTAGGCGGTAAACCATTGTCAAGCACCATTACTCCCGTCTATTTCCCATGTGATGCATTGTTTTTTTACAACATCTAAGGCTTGAGACAGATCAAATAGCTCCAGCTGTACTTCCAACATAAAATGTTATGCCTGCCATGTACTGCATACAATGTTATGCCTACCGTGTAAGAGGTTCAATTTCTTCTTAAAAATAATCAAAAATAGTTTATTCAGGAATCATAATGCAAACAGGAACAAAGCAAATCAAAGGAGATACATCAGTGATCTCACATAAAAATCTCAGTTGAATGTGTTCTGAGCTGGTATCAGATGTTATTTACTTCTGAGCCAAGCTGAGCTTTCATTGCAACAGAGATGTTAGTTTCTGAGCTGCCATCAGTTTAGATGTTAGTTTCTGAGCTGAGCTGAGCTGAGCTGAGCTGACCTGAGCAAAGAAATGACCTTGTGCAGCATTAATTATACTTTGTACATAGGCTCAAAACTGTTTATTAAACAGAAACAATTTATGCGAACAGTGTTTTGTCCCGAGGCTACAGCTGCACTGAGTTATGAAAAGCCAGTCACTCCCTACAAGGCCAGGACAACACATAGGCAAGAGTTTCAAAGTCCTTACATAATCCTACCTTTGAACTATGGCCACGGCTACAAATGCCAAGGTTTCAATCATGCTTACATGGGCAGCATGATGGGCCTGTCTTAGATTGTCAGATTTTTAAATATCCATTTGTACCCGTCATGGGAGCTTCCATCACCTACATTCTACCCAGTCTACCAAAAGTAATTACCTTTTTAGATAGCCGACATTCTTACCCTTCTGTTTAATCTGACACTTTTGGTAACAGAACATAACGAGAGTGGCTAACTGTGAGAACTCAACTCCTTCCCTGAATTTCCTCAATGTCAGGTAGATGTGCCAAACTCATATTTAATGCATAACAATCCAATCCAATTATTTCTATTTTAAGTGGGATCCAAATTATTTCATGATCATCCAGAAACATTGTGTGTTTTATCTTTATTCAATAAAGGAAATAATTAAACAACATAAGATGAGGTTTTATATATATATATATATATATATATATATATATATATATATATATATATATATATATAGACACACACACACACACCTTAACCCTTTAAACTCGGATATATGGGATTTGGCCCACAGGCGGGCCACTTACCTTTTGCTTTCTAGCTCCGTCCAAGAATGTCTACCAGCAATGATTCTGTTTTTGTTCGAAAGAAGAGGAGTCAGGCTTCAATTCAAGACCAAATTTATACTTGGCCAAAATCAGGATTTTAGAGCTGTGCACACATCAAACTTCAAAGAGGGGCGTGTGCACAGACAGGCACTGCAGACATAGTCTGTTTTCTTGGCTTATAACTCTGTCCAGAAAAGTCTGTCAGTGATGATTCTTTGTTTGTTCAAAAGAAGAGAAGCCAGGCTTCAGTTCAAGACCAAAGTCGATGCGATACTTTTAGAGCCGTATTTTAGAGCCGTGCACACATTACATTTAAAAAAAAAAAAACACATTTTTTCCAAGAAAAATCCGAAATTGCAAACAATGTTCGCATTCTGGTATTCTGGTCATTTTTTGATCTATTGGGCTGAAATTTTGTGTGGAACTTTCCAATATATAGGTCTATCATATAAACTTCTCAAAAAATTTCGATATACATGTTTTCATGGTTTATTTTACAAAAACTGGATAATTGTTGTAAATGTGTTTTTTTTTCACATTTTCTCATCTGTGAGAGTCCAGGAAGCAGTTTTTATTCCAGATTCCAACATAATATGAAATAAAAATGTGTGCTTTAAATTTTGATATAAATAACATGCTTCTAGGACATTCAGAAATGTGTTTTTTACAGGGGAAAGGCAATTTGGCAATAACAGGCAAAAATTGCTTGGAGTGTAACTATGTTAATACAAAACTTATTATATCCCATAGGTTGTATGTTAGTATACCCCCCTCTTCAACCTTCTCCCCATACCACAAGCTTATTACTCCCACCCCTCTCACACTTCCATCCTCACTAATAACACTCATCCAAATACCATTTCTTTACTATTTTTGTGAAAGGTCTACTAAACTTTACTAACAGTGGAGGCTCTAGTAACATTTCCTTTTAATTTCCCCATGTTCATTACATTACCAGTTCTATTATGCAGACCAGAATCTTTCAAAACTGGAGCTATAATTACAAAAATGATCACTATACGCTGAACAAGTGCTAAAATAGTACATGCATGCCCAATCATCTATTTGTAACACATTGGGAACAATTCATTTTCCATACACAATTACACAAAATTCAATTATATCTTGTGATATTCTCTCATACAATACCCACAGATGTATTCATTCTGCATAACACACAATTGCTAACCGATTGTTACAAATAACATTACCGTTAATTTCCCTACATTCATTTTAGGCTTATTCAAAGCTATAGTAAATCATTCAAATTCCACATTGTTTACAAAAAAAAAAAAATGTCCTGAGTAGGTGACAGTATTATCGCATTTCAGGCATTGGTTCCTGAGCAGAGCAGCAGTTTTCAGTGGTCCCGTTGTCTGAGAGTGAACAGTTCTGTATGGTCAGCTGCACGTTCCTGCTCCCTTTTGCCAGCGTCATTCCCTCCTGGTCCCGTTAGTTGTCTCGCCATCAGAATCAGCCTGCAGGAAATTAAGTGCAGTATTAATTCTTATGATAACATCTAACTTCACTCGGACCACAGTGGGGTCGTTCTTGCCTTTTCCTTTCTCACCTGGGGATGCATACTCTCATGTTGCGGTTTGTACCAGAAAAAGAACACTCGCTGCTTAACTCAATGACCTGTGTAACACGTATAGGCTATTAGTTTGCAAGATCACTGTTGAAGAAGTGTGGGTTCTTCTTTTTTCTTAACCACAAACAGCCATCTCTGAGCACAGCACCCATACTTGAAAAAGAAAACTCAAGTTACTATCGTTTTATTTTATTTATGAATAATAATAGTCACCACCAGGTGGTGTGTGTACAAGTGTTGTATACCCAGTAGTTATGTACCCTCACTACAAAGTATGTACTGTTTATCACTCCCTACTGATAAGAAATACCCCATTTGCAATATATTTGTGTCCCCACTACCTTTGCTGTTATAGCACCTGTGCTGTTTTTAATTGTGAACATATTAATTCAATTTAAAAAGTAAGCAATAAGACATAACAAGGTGTTGGTTGTGCTAGAATAACAGAACCCCCAGAATATTTTCAGTATTTGTCTCATGAAGTTGGCTGTACCAGGGAATGTACCGTTTTTTAAATTAAGTGGCTGGTTACACAGTTGAACAGATTGTGCAGTAGATGGCACTGTTTGGTGAGTAGGGGAGTTTGTTTCTGCCTTTTGTTTACGAGTTGAGACTTCCTGTCTTTCTCAGCTGATGTCCAATGGCTTCTTAAACTACCATATAAAAAGGGTTGGGAGATATCTTTGTCTTGAGGACTGATGACTTAAGTTTGTTTAAGTCTGTTTGGGATACAGTAGGGTTATGTTGTGACTTTTTGTTGTCACATGTAAGTTTTCAGGACAGAAATGAAGACTCTGTTTGCTTTTTTAAAGTGGGTATCTAAAATTAGTTTATAGATCGTTCCACTATGGGAGAATTTAAAAAACGATTCAGGCCAGCTCGCAAGCGTGTGTAGCTGCTAACTGAATACCATATGCCAGCTGATGTTATCACTTCTCACAACTGTGTTTATTTCAGTCTTAGATGCAGTTTCCACATTATTGTTTGTTTGTGCTGACCAATTATTAAAAACTGGCACAGCCCAAGCGGTTACTTTTTTACTATTCCGATCTTCTTTGATGGCTTCACTTGTATTAATTTCAGTAGTACTGAGAGCGGTGTCTTGTGGTATTCACGGTTTCATTTTTTTTTTCTTTTTCTGTTGATGCCATTACCAGACCTTTGCAGTCTAAATCCTCCAGGAATGTATGGACATTGCTGTCACCAAACAAGTTAAAATTTACATAGAGGAAGTCTGACATGGTTTTATTATTTTGTTTTTATTGGGGAAAAAAATTGGTTGTACTGTAATAATTCAATGGCTTGGAATGCCTTTCAATCATTAAAGATGCAGATATCTCCCAACCAATTTTACAATTACCAGTATATTTTTGTAACCCCCCCCTCCTTTTTTTTTTTTGCTGGAGGACATAATATAAAATACTTGTTTGCAACCACTAGGTGGTACCCATAAATGTATAAAAACATGTTTTGCACTTGACCATCTGAAGTGGTAAGCAGTGCATTCCCTAAGGTGAACCTTACTTGTACATTCATTCTAACGGTGGTCACCTGTAGATGAATACCTGTAGATAAAATCAAATTAAAATGAAAGCCCCTTCATGAAATAGGCTAGTTTAAGTTTGGAGCAGGGTTCCTGTTTTTGTGCTTTTTATTCTTGTGGTTGGTAATGGCCCAGCTAAACAATTTATGTGTCCCTCCACGAATACTCATAGTTTTCATTCTTCACCCTGCTTTTGGTTGCAGCTTCTGGTTTGGATAGGAGGCTCAGCCAAGCAGTCCGTCTCCTGCCTGTGTAAACAATTATCTACCTTCCAGTTAGGTTTAACCACAGTTATACTATAGGTCCATAAGAAAACTTAATTATTGGAGACACTGTGGAGAGATTTTCTTGCCCTTTTTAGATATATTAAAGATATGCTAAATTAAATATGTATTTATTTATGGTATTCATTTAGATTCCACACACTAGGAAAAAACTCATTGATATGCAAATCATCCCATTTTCAGGAGGGTCCTAGGGAACAGCAGTTCACTCGATTACATTACAACAAACACCATTCACATTATTTACAATTTCTTAAAAATAATAACAACCAATGTATACCATTTAAACAAAACAATTACCTCTTAAACAAAGCAATCTTCTTTCTTAAAACAAAGTGTCTTGATACTCTCTTAACACTGTACATTTGAGATCTTAAATAAGGGGCTGAAGCTATATCTGATATTAGTTTTATTTATCATTGTCGTTGTTGTTCACTTCCAGGAAGGCTGGGTTAATCCTGTCCCAGTTAGATCACCTCAGTGGCTGGTGCAGTGGCCTGCTTCAGGAGCCGAAGATCGGTCTGCGCAGAGTCTCTCTGAAGTATCTTGCCTGCCGCTACACTGACACAAAATCCTTTGGTCTCAACTGGGTTGACCTGAGCCTCGACATCAAGAAGGCCTCTGAAGAACAGGTGCTCTCGGTGCTGTATAATGACTACGGAGAGCTCAAGGTCCTCTGAAGAGCAGACTTTCTTGGGCTGAATAGATGAAGGATTGCCAAACATTACTTGAGTCTGAGGGTACATGTCTGGATTACATTTTCCCTGAAACAAATCTGCTCTAATGTCTCAAGTTCCTTAACACAGTTACACATAACTAGATTAAAGTATCATGTGCTGACTCAGGTTTTTGTTTTTAGATGTTTGGTTTCCCATCTACATCCCAGCATTGCTTCAAAATAACAACCAGGGACAGATTTCAGAACCCAATGCAACACGTCAATAGGTCATCCCTCCTATGTTAAACTCACTGCAGTCTGAGACTTGGGATTTATTGGAAGATGTTTTGGGGGTGAATAAAAGTCTTATAATCAATCCCAAAAATGTAAATAATATTCTAATTGACTATTTCATTTTCTTCAAATGTTGATTGTAGCGCTTAACTTTAGAGGTAAATTGTGTTTATGACTGTTGTTTTTATATAACAAACACATAACAGTGTTAACTTACCTGAGGGTTATATACAGTAAGCTGCAAGATGTGTCCTGCCGTGCATTGAGTTTTAAAGCTTGTCAACCTCAATAAACTTTAAACTAACAGTTAATTTATTTAATTGAGTGCTAATTTATTCCAGTTTAATTTAGTTAAGATTTAGACTTAGGCTAGAGTTGTAAATGTACTGTTATGATACAGATTTAAAGTAATAGAATACTTTGTTAAAAATAAAAATAAACTTGCAACTCAGATGATAAGATAAACTCCTAATATTGCCATGAAAGCAAACCCCTAATAGCAAATCTTGCAAGTTGTAGTTTTTTCCTTCCTTCTGAGCCAGTAGTTCCCAAAATGTTTTTGCTGCCCCCCCACCTCAGTGATATTTTTTTTGCTCCCTACCCCCTCCCCCCCCTCAATAAACAGTAAAATAAAATTAGAATATTTATTTAAGGTGGGTACACCTTATTACAATCACAATTCGTAATTGTATTGACACCAATAAAAAAATTGTCACTTAGATGTTGTGCTCTCGTTTTCTCGCTCTTCGTTCACTTGAAAAAGTAAGGACATTGGAGGATTAAAAAGCCCATTAATCCCGATTTTTACTATTATTATTACAGTATTGTTATTACAGTATACCTGTGACTAGCATTTAAATAATGTTAATGCAATTATAAATAGTAATTGTAATGTTAGTCCAGCTTATTGTTTTTATTCTAACTTTATTAAAGATTTTATTAAAAAATAGTTTAATAAAATGTTGCACCCTCGTTTGCTCGTTTTCTAATTCGTTTTTTAAATCAGCAAATCATGTAAATTAAACTAAATGCTACCCCCCCCCCCCCCCCCCCATTTATAAACTGAAGCTGTATCTAAATCAAAATTTATATTTTATTTTATTTATGAACAAAATGTATCTGATATTAAAACCCGGGGACACTTTATTTTCAAATGAAGGCGGGCTGGGCAATAGAGGCGCTTGGCTACAATAGGCCTCAGACGACAGAAACTCTGTGGACAGGGGTTGGTCAGATTAAACATGATTTCTGGCTAGAGATAGCCACTGAGTCTGCCATTTACCGTGGAGCTTTTACAATCGCCATGAAGTCAGAAAAATTTATTTTCCAGTCAGGTCTTGGCAAAATGTTGGTACTCCGCCATCTTTCTAGATTTCTTTATCATGCACTGCTTTTTGCTACAGCACGTGGGTAGACTAGATTAATTGATCAGTGATTTTTTTAATTGATCAACACCCACAGGCATGATTAATCGATTAGATTATTGTGAGAACAATTACAATAGGTTGTTGATCTCAGAGTTATAGATTATTAAGTCAAACGATGCCACAGTAATGCAATATTGTGATATATGGGCCAGTAATGAAACCTCAGCGAAAATAAAACTGTACTCTTCAAAAAGCATGCTCTCCCATTTAATTATGTACATGTGTCATGGTTTTAATCTTCATACTCAAATGTATACATTGTATTATTAGATGTGCGTTCGAGTTGCTGTTTCAAATCTTTTGACTCTAAAAGTGTAGATTGTATTTTTATCAGGTTTTTTAGTCATGTTATTGTTTGTCTGGATTCCATTTAGTTGAGTACTATGAGAATAAACAACTAGAGTGCATTTGTTTTAATCTAACTTTTAATTTGTAATGTGAATGGTAATGATTGCAGAAGAAAGTGATAATATCTTTAGGAATCAATTATACAGCTGTAAAAAATGATGAAGCCATCTACATTCATGACGCTCACATGAATCATCGGATGGGGATTGTTTTTATAGATATCTTTTTAAATTTGCATGTGTAACATTTTGTAAAGTCTGGATTAACTGATGTGTGCTAGATGTATACCAGATGTACCCTTCACCTTTTCAATTGTGTTCTTTGATATTTAACATGATAACAAAAATAATGTAATCTGAAAGAACTATGTTATATTGTCTATATCGTATGTACTTGTGGTATTGCAGTAATGTCCATTCCACAACAATACAAATTGTCTTAAATCAATGGTATTTTATCCAGTTTGTGCCAAATTCTTCAGCCTATCCTTCTCTTTTAAATGATGCTCCTGTAGGGAGTTTTGTGCAAAACTTCATGGCATAAAGTGTGATTGCATGCTAAGATACTGTAACTGTGTTCTTCTGTACATTCTCTTAATATACTTCAATACAGCTTCATAAATTGGTCTGGCATAGTCTGCATGTAGGCTATTGCGCTTCAGAAACTCCTTCAATATATTACCTAAGGTACCCAAGTACAGGTTATTATATATAATATTGTTTTGTGGTTTCTGTATGCAAGATGACCAAATACTTTTTTGACTGGCTCTTCACAAGTGCGGTCCAAATGGACTCTTAGTGGCATAGGGCAGAGAGAAATAATGAAAAGTAATGAGCTCTGAACTTCCAATCTGTTTTGAGGTAATTAGGCTGCTCAGGTGCTCAGTTGCTGTAAATACTTTTTCAGTGAGGCACAGTCTTCAGAGCAGTGTTTAAACAGCAGGAAATACATTTTCTCAGTGATGCCTGTTTCAGTTGGCCAGCAAGAAGGCCTGAAAGGAGGCAGTGGGGGACAGCTTTATTTAGAGGATTACAGTGAGCAGGAAGAATGCTACTTTGATCATAAATATTTTTCAAGGAATAGTTACATCATTTGATTCTCTACTGTCATTCCCAGGACAACTGAGATAGGGTATGACAAAGGCCCAATTAGACTTTCCTAACCTGTAAACCACTAGCCAAAGATAGAAAATAACTACTGTATGTTCTAGCTATGGGTGCTTTGAATCAAGACAAAACAATAAAAGGGCATTTCATACATTGTTAATACAGGTGCAATACAGTTTATTATTGTATACATTTTTTTTAACATGTTAGTATTCATCCATGTTAAAATATATTTCCAAGTGACCAGTGTATTGTATGCTTTATTTATCCTGTACACTCATAGAACATAGAATTGCAGAACCTTTATAGTTACAAAAAAAAAAATAATAATACAACAATAACATCATTTGGGTTTAAATTTCCAAGATTCAAAGTCAGTACTTTTGTATTTGTTTTTATGTTCTTGGTTCTTAAGAAATAAACAAATGCATAAGTAGTACCGTGCCTTTTACTGGACCAACAAAGGTAATGAAGTACACACATTCTAGGGTCCACAAAGAAACTTGAGTAGTCCTTGTCTGGGCGTTTGTGTAATCTTTGTTTGTCTAATTAAGCAGTGAAACCCAATGACAGAATCACTGTACTTTCCAGCCACTGACAAAGTCACACACACACACACACACACACACACACACACACACACACATATAATCTATAATATATATATAATATATATATATATATATAATATTATATATATATATTATATCTATATATATAGATATAAGTATTAATATTTTCATTAATACACCAAAATTTCAGTTAGCAGCATTGTTGTTCATGTTGAAGTATTAATGTGTGGAAAGCAAACCTTAGTGTCTCACCTGATATCTTGGAGATCAAACCCACAATTAATAAAATATCTGTAATATTGTCACAAAGTGTTCAGTATAACAGCTCTCTGTTGCTCTCTATTATTATACAGGCAATTTGTTTTGAATCTGAGGTCAACAGTTGTGAACTCCAAGCAGCAGCTCAGTAAAATACATTCTGTTTATAGTAACCCAAGAAATAACACAGGAAAGCATGATCTGGTGCTTCATTTGTTATATATGTGTACAGATGTACATCGAAGCTAGCTTGTTTAATAACACTATGGTGTTATACTGTAAAGATAAGATTAATTATAACCTAAAGGTACAGTCAATGACAACAGTAAATATAGATCCCATCCACACACGATTGCACAGAAATTTCTCTTTGACCGCTCCTCTTATTTTTCATCAGGAGGGAACAGTTCTGAGTGCTTCCAAATATACTTCACATTGTTGTGTAAATCAATAGCTTCATTGCTAATTTCTTGGAAAGATGCCAGTTTTCTTTTGAAACCTCTCCAATCACATGAAAATAATTTGTTATTTTCCTCATCTTGATTTGACAAGTTTTCAAACTGTTTTCGCACTGATAAATCAGTGAAGTTGGCGGGGTATGGGATTTGTAATTTTTAATGTGTGATTAATAGTGGGCAGAGGACATAAATAAACTACATTCACACACTACATTGTTTGTTTGTTTTATACGTTCAGCTGAAAAAAAAATCACGTTTATTTTTTATAGTCAACCTTTAGGAATTTCTAGTCGCACACGTGTGCCTAAATTAAAATATACGTTCGCACAAGCATTTTTTTTTGTCTCATATGTCAGGATATTTTCATATGTGCTACTATTTGACTCAGAAGGCTCTCCCTATCTTTTGACACTTGTACCACAAAATGATTCACTGAACCCTCAACACAAACTCGTAACTGCACACCGATGAACAGCTGACGGAACTTCACTGACCTCACTGTAGGTGAGACTTAGAGCATAACGTGAAAAACATAAAGTATTAGCGCCATCTATTGTTAGAAATTAATATTTATTTTAACATAAATTATTTATTAGTCAGTGATTTTTGATTGCCATCAGCCGTAACAAAAACTGTTGCATGCTTACATTTTAGTGCTTGTTCTGAGCTGTCCCGAGAGCCACCAAAAGCCTTTTGCGATCCACGTATTGGCCATCACTGTTCTAGTGTATTTCGACAGAAGCTTTTTCATTTTACTGTATGTTCATTTTACATTCTGTTGCATATTATTTATTGTATATAGTTTACTGAATAATGTGTAATACTTCTGCAAAACAAAATGACTGTAAGTTATACAAACTGACAGACCATTTCATATTAGATCATATTAGATACGGAACAGTGATCAAAAGTTAAATCAAGACCCTAGGAGATGATGGTACTCAGCCTCTTTTTAAACTGCTAACATGTAAACTCCACAGTGATGACAGGAAATTATTGTTTGCCTGTCAAATACCCTTAACGACAGGTCTTTACTAAGAAAGTCTTTAAACACAGATCAGCAACATATCTGTGACTAAAACAATTTGCTTAGATTGGCTTGTTTTGAAGTACACCACAGTGTCTCAGCATACCACACAATCTGCAATTATTTACTTGATGTTTGAGAAGTCTGAAAAGTGTATAACAAAGAAGCTCTACACATATTATTGGTTTTGGTTATTAGAAGCCTTGCGAAAAAGAAGAAATTGAAAGCAATTGCATGAAATGGAACAATGTGCAACTTGTACTTATAGAAGACTGATTGGAAGCAGAAGCATCAACACCAGCCTGCTATCTCTCCTTTTCTCTTAATATAGGTGACTGTTGGTTTAGTCTGCATAGAGAATTAACCATTTGTTAACAAATAAATGTACCTATTTGCTAATGCAGAACTGAACTTTTTTTTTGATCAGAGGAAAAAAGCACAATTAAACAACACAATCTTTACGGTTCTACAATGACAAACAGTAAGCTTGTGTAGAGAGTTCAGTAGGAGGCTCTATTATTTTTTCTGACCCATTGTAGCCACGTTCTAGACCTTGTTCTGACAGTCTTTTAAGCAGCTGTGTTTCACATAAAACAGTTGTTATATGTTATCTTTTACCACAAATTGTATCAAAGCTATAAACTTATAAATGGTACCATTATATAAACCTAACAACGTCACAGGAGTGATCTGTTTGGACCGGACCCCATTACAGTATTTATGTTTTTGGTCTGGTTTTAGGCACCTAGTGAAGCATTTTGTTATGAAGGGGGCACATAAGATATTTTTATTTTATAATTTTTTTTTCCACACATGTTTTGCCTAATATAGGAATAACCTGATTCCCATTATATAAATCTCTATCTTATTTGGCTGGCTCTGGCTTTAAAAACTAGGATAATATTAAACAGAACAAGATTTTTCTCACACACTGTTAGGCATAAAGGACATATGGTTATAGGACAGAGAATGTCTGTTTAAGAGGGAATATTGGCAAGAGCAGAAGTGAAGGGACAGGCTGAAAGGCAAGGTCTGTTTACATGCTGTGAGTGCAGATATAACCCATACACAGACACTCATTTTCACTATATTATATACTGCTTTTTAGTCCACTGTTATTTTCAAGGATATTCTGAGAGGTGCCTCTGATGAAACTGGCACTCTGATTGGCTGGAAAATTTTCAGCAGTCTCAAATGACAGTTAGCACACTAGTAGACTTAACAAAGCCACTTCATACTTACTTTTGTGAAGATCAGCAACAATCTTTGTTTTCTATCCAGTTTGTAAGGCATGTATAACGAGCGGTGGACATTCTCCATTATATACACCCCTTTTTGAATAAGCAAACATTATGAGAACTATATAAAATAAAGTAATAACAAATAGCATCCACGCTCCTTAAGTTAAGCACCATGCATTTTGAATGTAAAACAAATAAGAGAAATAAACAATTATATCTTTACTGTAGGTCTTGATTTCTGAAATGTTTTAAGCAGCGTTTCCAATCATTGAAAATCCTATTACCTTGAGTGACAGGAAAAGTCACCAAACACTCCTAGCTGACCAAAATATAAAAGCAATTATGTGCAATATTCAGTGTAGCCTTGGACTGTGATTTACTATACTGTATGCAACAGAGGAGCTGTGTTCTACAACCATGCCCATAATATAAATAACATGTTTTCAGTACACGTTTCCAAAACAAAAATAACTACTGGTCTCCAATATCATATTATAGACATCTACTTGTTAGCAACTGTCAGAATATATTAGGTATGTTTATTTTGTAGGTTGGTATAAATGAAAGAGTAATAACAAAGCTCTTTGTTACTTAATTTCTTATGCCGTACCCTCCCCTGCTCACTCCAGGCCAAACGAGGAAAAATGTTTTATCTGTTTTGGTCCTGGTGTTCATTTGGTCCTTTAAGAACAGATAGCAACATTCTACATTACTTATTTTAACGTAACAGCATATCTAATATATCTATATATCTATATCTATATCTATATCTATATCTATATATACATACACACACACACACACACACACACACACACACACACACACACACTTTGTAACTGCTTTAGGGGAATCCAGCACTCTACTGCCTTGTTCTCTGTTGATTCTCCTCAGCATTTGGATCACGGCATGTACACTCATCTTGGTCGCAATCTGCCCCGAATGGAATAACCTGAAAAATAGAATTCCCATTAGATAAATCGCTGTCTTATTTCTTCATACCACTTGCTTTAGAAACTGCCATCAAGATTTCAATCTAAATATCATCTCCTTTGATTTCCTTTGAACTACAGAGTAATTGAAAAATCTGTCTTGGCTCAAGAGTGGGCAAACAGACTAGAGCTGAGATGGCCATTAGCACAGCCACATCGTTTTAATTGGTTTATTAGAACAGTGTGGAATGTGTGCAGGTGGTAATTGATTTGTTGATTGTCAATTTAGCCCTGGCCACATGCTATATAAAAGACAAAGAAATATTTGTTTAGGGAGACGGTTCAGTGAAGGTGTTGCCCAGCCTGAACAGTGCTGCGAGCAGCAGGTATTACTTGAGATGCACTGAGGTAGCCGAAGCTTGGCTGCTGTTTTGATGTGTTCTGGATGTGTTTGCTTAAATCTTTTTTGATTGGTTGTTTAAACAAAGAATACAAGTGTGTGAAAGCGATGAATTGCTATTTTCTGGGTCTGGGTCTGCTACTCTTGCTGCTGACCAGCCTTGTGCTTGGGACTGCTATGTATCAATGTATATGCTAAACTTTCAGCATTATTTTCAAATGGGTCAAAATATGAACTAGGTCGAAAATTGATTTTTAAAGATATTTCTAAAGCGTCAACTAGTCAATACACAACTAATTTCTTCTAAACCCATATACTTTGTGACACAAATCAGATTTTAGAAATCACTTTGCAACCTTGTTCTTATTTTGCCCCTTTTGAAAATCATGCTTTTAGTCTCAACTTTGGCAGGTGCATTACCCAGTATCAATATATGGCACAAGGTGCAATAACATTAGTTAAAGCCCATGTCAGAAGAATTAACAGCAACAGCAATGCAGAAGCAAGAATTAACTGAATAGAAAACACGTCAGATCGCCAAAAAAATTAATGGTTGTTAAAACTGTAAATGTAAGGAACTGCACATCAACAGCTAAAATGAGTCATCAAGAAGGTTAGAGCATCTTAAACATGTTTTCATTTAGGCCAAGAAAGGACATGAAATCCAGGGAAGAATTTTAGTTTTACCATAAAAAGGAACAGGTAGTCCAGGAAACGGATGGTGTAAAAAGGTATGTGTCATTATACAAGTTATAAGACGTGAAAGCCACATAGCATAGTGCTGTGCACATCTGCCTGTTTTCACAGTGAAAGAGAGACCTAGCTTTGCGTGTGTAGATATTAACTGTTTTGCTTGGCTGAGAATGACATCATGCCTGGAGGCAGCACACAGTAGCTTTAATGTGGGAATGGCACGTTGCTGTTTTACAAGCTGATAAAATTCAGTCAGTAGTCTCATAATTTTCAGGACCGCTCTCCCAGTTCAGAAATTACATTGGCAGAAGCTTTAATAAAATAAACCCCCTTAGAAACTTCACCTGGAAATACCTATTTGTGAATCTCCACAGACTAATGAGAAACACCACCCAAGTCCCCCTACAGTCTGATCTCAAACACCTAACCGTATACTTAATTCAACACTGAATTCAATTTGGGAATCAGATATCCAGAATATATTCTAGTGTTAACGTATGGTAGGCCAAAAAGTAAATTAAAAAAAAGTAAATATCCTAATCAGCAGGCTTGGCATGCAGGTTTTGGTTCCTTGAACAATACTAATACTATAACTATAACTTGCCACATATGTGCTAAGTATGAAATTCCCCCTAAGTCTAGTCTCTACTATGAAGTTAAATTATTTATAGCCCACAATGTATACATATATTTCTGATTTGGATATGTTTCCCAGGAGACCTATCCAGTGTTCACTGGCTGAATAGAAAACTCCATATCAATTGGGGTAAATGACCATGGTGAAGTCTAACTTCCCTTTCATACTAATTCCTTAAAATGTATTCTGTTCTTATATGGGAATTATTGAGAGTAGATCTCTGTACTACGAACCATTCAGTGGATCAGTGCTGTTATATATTGAGAAACACTTAGGGGGTTGTTTTCAAAAGACATCCGCTGGAGGATCGCATTTTTTCGACCGTTCTTTTCTGCACCCGTTTTTCCCACAAATTCAGTTATTTTCTAAAGGTGCAGAAAACACAACGGGACTCTATCCGCTAGTTTGGTTCATTAGTTATTCTGACGGTTTCTTTTGGTGGAATGTGTAATTATCTAAGAATCAATACAACGACCACAAAATGGCAGTGATATAAGTAAACGAAAAAGGAGAAACTAATAGCCCACACAGTGCTTTTGGTTTACTGAAAAGCACTGTGTGGGCTATTATTGACAAACACAGGAGAATAAGAACTACTGCAACTAGCTCCAGGTGTGGAAGACCGAGAAAGATTTCTGTAAAATCCGGAAGTATCGTTCGAGCAGCCTGGCAAAATCTTTGGATTACTGCAAAAGATGAGACACAAGAATTGAGAGAAGATGGTCAAGAAATTCATGAGCGAACAATTCAGCGGTACCTTG
The DNA here is from genome assembly GCF_017654505.1 of Polyodon spathula. Classification (NCBI taxonomy): domain Eukaryota; kingdom Metazoa; phylum Chordata; class Actinopteri; order Acipenseriformes; family Polyodontidae; genus Polyodon; species Polyodon spathula. The sequence goes on along the minus strand of NC_054547.1, from coordinate 8,773,525 downwards.
ATAAGATGAATGTCCATGGGTAAAAACTAAGATGCAAACCTTTGTTAAAAACAATACACAAAAGAAAGCGATTGGAGTTGAATACTTGAAGAAGCCTGATAATTTATTCAACCAATGGTTGAATAAATTATTTATGGTTAGTCAAATCCAAAATATTACTTTTTTCACCAAGATAGCAACAATGTTAGGAGGAAGAGAGGAGAAGAATTTAAAGAAAAGTTAATCATGCCCAGTGTTAAGCATGGGGGAGGTTGTGTGATGGCACAGGCTTGTTTTTTCTTCCACAGGCACTGGCAACCTTTGCATTGTAGAAGGATTAATGAATGATGCAAAATAACAAGAAATGTTGCGCTCTCATTTGTTGCCCAGTGCTAGAAGGCTTATTGGACGGAAGTTTGTATTCCAGCAGGATAACGACTCTAAGCATTCTGTGAAGTCTACAAAGGAATTTCTGAAAAAAAGGAAGATTACAGTTATGGATTGACCATCACAGTCCCCACACTTCCCATTGAGATGTTGTCGATTGACTTGAACACTGCTATTGCAAAAAGGAAAACAAAGTCAGCTGCAGAAAGCTGGAAGTGTTGCAGAATGGGCAAAAATGTCTTCGGAATGATGTCATGAACCGGTTTCAAAATACAAACACAGGCTGCAAGCTGTAAAGTACTTTTATAAAAGTATGAAATTAATTTTTGCATGTTATTTTTCATTTTATGCATGTTATGTAATAATTTGTTGTTCTATGAATCTCTACTTACTCTTTCTCTGAATCTTTACTTTAATTTATATCTTTCAATAGAACAATTAGAAATTATAGAAATCACACTCTTTGTGCTTTTTCTCATTTTTATAACTGCCCAAAGACGTTTGTCTGTGACTGTATGTGTGTGTGTGTGTGTGTGTGTGTGTGTGTGTGTGTATCCCTGGAGTATGAAGCAACTGTGTTTAAAGGATCATGCAGTACAGAGAATCATGTGAAACTGAGTTTATTGGGGATAAACCAGAAAAAGAAAAAGGACACCACAGGAGAAATAGAGCAGATCAACACATGTTATGAATCAACACAAGGAATTGCCAGCACTCAGCAAGCGAAACATACCATCTCCACAGGATGCAAAACAAACACAGATTCAGCAGAAAAGTTTGTTGCAGGAAAAAGAAAACAAGAGACACATTAATTTTACACACATGATACAAAGAAAGTGGCAAATATACAAAGAAAGTGGCAACGGCATAATAATACTATTACTTGTGATCTACTGCTGAGACTAGGAGATATTTCAGAATGCACAGTATTTTTTTCCTGCTAATCCATAAACATATCTGTTTAATTACAACAGCCCAGGCAACTGGGTACACAGGAGACGTTTGTAGACAGGATTTCAGCATGGGAGCAAGGTTACGGATACTTGTGTATTTTGTGTATAGCGTGCACAATATTTGAAAATGTCAATCTGGGTAGGTAGGACACTTTCCAATTCCAGGATTTGATTGAGGTGTTGTTTTTGTTTGACATGACTTGAATAGCAATAAAGCAGTTACATTACAAGTGTCAGTCTTCGCTCCAGTCCAGACTGGACATTATTTTTAGAGAGACGTTTAACTAATAAATGTGTGTGTGTGTATGTGTGTGTGTGTGTGTGTGTGTGTGTGTGTGTATATATATATATATATATATATATATATATATATATATATAGTGGAACAGGGAGCAGAGAAAGTGTAGTCCTGGGGAGCACAGGACTGACAATTATCACATGCACCTGGCTATGATTGCAAGTTAGAGCCAGCTGCATGGTTTATAAGTAATGCAGCCAGTTTGTTCGGGGCTACTGTGTGAAGAGCCCGCTTGGAGAGTGTACACAAGCGTAGTGAGGGGAAAAGGTACTGTGTGGAGCTTTTACTGTTTTGTTTGTATTTATTTTGTGTTTTAATACTGGTAAGCAGCTTAGCTGCCCAGTTGGTTAGTTTAGTGGTTTTTTTTTTTTTTTAAAGTTTAGTTAGTGCTCCAGGGTGAGCTACATTTTTGTTTCCGTTTTATTTTTTTAAATTTTTTTTGTTACTGTAACTAATAAAAATAGCGCACAAACGCTTTGAAATTCCACTTCTGTGTCCTGGGTCCTGTTTTTAAAGGGACAACGAACAGCGGAGGAAAAAATCAAACTATCAAAATATCAAACTATTCACATGTTCAAAGCCAAACATTACTTGCTCTGTTCTACCATTTATTAAACCAGTCAAATAATCAATTTCATAGACGGATCATCTTTTTTTCTAAAGTTGAGCAGAGTTGTGTTACGGCAGGAAAAAGCAGTCACTGGCCGTGCTGGTGTAAAAGTCTGGAAGCAGTTGCTGACAAGTCTTATTCCATGAAAGCCTCAATTACTATAAAATAAATATTAAGAAACAAAGAAAACAAGAAGCTATCTTAAAATGCAAGTAATAAGCCATAAATTCAAGTTTATAGGTGATGTCACTGGATAGCGCAAATTTACTGTGTCTCATAACAATGCAGGAAGTCTGCCTACATGCTTCATTTTAACATGACTTAATTGTGCTTGTCCTTCTTTTTACAGCCTTCTATACAAAGGAAATGACACCTGCTGGTCAGGGAGTCTTCCACAGGTGATGGATTCCGATATAAATAAACCATGTGCCCGTCTGCTTTCTAGCTTGGCACATAACTGAGACAAACGCCTGGCCATAACTGATCTATGCAGCATCTGGACCTTTGCAGACAGAACAGTGAAGCCGGTGTTATTCCATAAGTAGTGTGTAGCCAGCATGCAGGTTCACTACAAATAGTACATTCTTAAGGTCTTAAGGTTCACATGTAGCCAGAATTAGGGCCCAATTGTTATGTTTGCTTTTAAATACTCCTATCTACAGTTGTTCCCTACTGGTTACTTTTGCTTGAGGGAAACGTTTACACTGACTCAAACATAAAGAAAATTGATACCTACAACTTTTACCCTTACTAAAATGTTGGTTCTTATTTTAGAAATATTTAACCCTTTGACGCCAAGGTAGAATGACCATATTTGGGCTTGGATATAACCACTTTTGTCAATCTTACATCGGAAATTAAAACCCAATATATCTATAAAAAGGCCTTTAGTAGCCATTTCCAATACTATAATGTATTTTGTTGTGGAATGTATTAGATGTTTTTTTATATAAACTGCACTGCCAAAAAAAATATTGAAAAACGCATAATAAATAATATTTAAAACTACCAATTTCGACCTCTTTCCAAGTTAGATATACAAAAAAAAAATTATCAGCATATGACAGATGCGAAATTGTATGAGGAGTTCAAATAAATAAATCAGATTTCAAATATATTTTGTCCGAGCCATGGTCTGAATGCCAAAATTCCCCCAAAAAACATCCCTATTTTCAGAACTGTCAGCTATTTTATGAATGTAGTCCAGACTAAGCAAAATATCACAAAGTACATTGCCAAATCCTATGTAAAACCTTTTATCATGGTAATGAATGAAAAAAAAACAAGGAAAAATTAAGCTGTTTTCATTAAAAGTAGTTTTTATTTAAAATCAGGAAATTTATCAATTTATTACCTGTCAAAAATGAACTGTAGGGCAAATTAACAGTATAACTAAACATTTATAGCAACTATTTTATGTAGCGTCTTACCATACCTGCAAAGAAAATCAGAAACAAGATTACAAACATGAATTATAATGCTGTGGTGGGTACCTACTGTCTCAGGTGTTTCATCGACAAGCCCAGCTGACTGATCTTGGCTGTTCATTACTTTTCAATCCAACCCCTCTGCTACTGTCTTTGTTGATTATGTAATAGCCCTGTGGTATTTATCAGCAACTGGAGAGTGCCAAATTTTCAAGCAAGGCCATTCGCAAATCATACATAACGGTTTTCCGTTACATTCGGGAGCAAAGCATGCAACAAACGTTTTATGTTCTATTTTAGCCGCTCAGTAACAAAGCCAGAAGTTCTTATGCTTCGCCAGGTAGCCAGGAACTTGTAACGTATGGAACGATGAGGGAGGCTGACTTAATTTGGCTATTGGCTCATATAGTGATACGTCGTCATCTATGCCAACTCCCATTATCTGCCGGCAATGATTTTCTCTAAGATCAGTAAATGTAAAAATGCAATGAATGTGGCAACTACTTTTACTAAGCAAACAAACAAACAAAAAACAAACGACTAAAGGGGTATGTGTACCGTAAATAGCACAAGCCTCTTGTCCTTTTCAAGCGTCTGAAGAAAAAGAAAAAAAAATGAAATACTATTCAAGTTCTTATTTTAGATATTGAATCTAAATTGTGTATTGAATTATAATTTCAGAGACAATTACCTTCAAAAAGAGCTGTAGATCAGGCGTCTGTTCTGTTGTGGCCGGAGCTGTGTGACTCAATAAAAACTTCAAAACATGCGCTGGTAGACGGGTTTCCTGTGCGTCACTTTGTTGATGTGTAGCATGCAAATGTGCATGTAGGGACACAGTTTTATTATTTCTATTACCTAGCCTTATTCAATGAAATGGCTCATAAACACTGACTTGTTTCCCCCACGGTTTATTTTTGCTCTGAGACGTCTCGGAAGAGAGAGCACGTCACTAATGCTTAGGCACCGAAGTTAGAATGGCTCGGTGCCAAAGGCTTAAGGCACCATGATAAATTCAGATGAAATATACACCATTGCCATCTGCTGGATAATTATCCAATTACAACTGCCTTAATACTCCACACAAAATGAAATGTTTGCAGTTCTTTACATCTCAAAAAAATGTAGATAAATAAATAAATAAATACATATTTAGAAGACACAGATGAAGTAGTAATGTAACATCAGCAACATGACAGTTACCTTTCTAGATGAAAGTGTTGAAGGACAGCAGTCCCCTCCATCATACTGACAGTGCGCCCGGTTATTTATAGTGTCACACCAACCATCACCCTGGAAAGGCTAATCAAAAAAAAAAAAAAAAAAAAAAAAAAAACAGGGAATAAATCGTATTTAATGCTTCATATATTCAGGCTTTCTGTTTAACATTGTAGAATGTAAAAAGAGAAAATCCGCTAGTCTGCAATGTACTGGTTGGGTGAGTGCCACTATTCAGTAACAATGATGGGAGGGTGTGACACAAAGGCTTGTGTGGTGATGTCACGCCAGGAACTAAATGAACACAGTCTGTTTAGTGAACACGCTGTTGCGCCGGTTTATTGTAAATTAACAAATAAAATGTTTAAACAAAACAACTAGACAAACAAACAAACAGTGGACATGAAGAAAACAAGTATCGTGCTGAGCTATGTCAACATGAGTAGCAATTGTTAGTTTTTACGTTACTCTCCTTCTCTCTCCTGTTCTTCACTCACTGAACACCCATCGCCGATTGAGTGAAACACTGCATCTTTTATGCAGCTGTACAGAGACTCGATTGATAATCAATCATTTAATTGGAATCTCAGTACATCTGCACGTGAACTAATTGATCTCCCTGTACTTCCATACTAATACCTACTTTAATCTGCACGTGGAGTGATTGTGCAATCCCCATGCCTAAATAAAACTATATATTTTAAATCACTTGTGATAACCCACACTCAGTGCACCAATGCACACATACATATAACAGACAACATAAAACACAAAATACACACGGGGCGGGGCACCCTGCCACAGAGGGTCACAATAAGCAACAACCTAGAACAATGCTACAGTGGCCATACAGTGGCTATTAAGATTATTCTCTAATTGTTTGGCCCATCAGTGTAGGTATACAACGATAGTTTGTGGCCCCAACATTGGCTGCCTATATTTTAGAAGAATCGATCAACTGAATTACAACACCTTGTTTTATAGTGCTAGAGAAACACAAGTGAATGAGCCCTTATTTGAATAAGCCTGGGAAGGACACCTTCTACTAATAAAACTATATGTTCATTAAGATACCACAGCTAGCTAATAAATATGGGAAACCCTCCAGAATCACTTCCCATTGACTTACACAAAACATATTTTACGCATTTCACATGTTATTGAGAATTATTGCAAAAAGTAGACTTAACCCATAGGGACATGAATAACTGGATTAAAATGTATGTTGTTGAAGTTAATTCATTCTGTTAACAGCAAACAGTTAAGCCAAAATATAAAATATAAGATAATCATTGCAGTCAAATCCTATTAACAATAACTTTTTTTCTGTTCTTTTGGAACTTGTCTTTAAAGGGTTGTGATATGTTAATGTTTTTTCCCTATGGTTAAGAAAACACAACGGAACAAGGTGACCTGATGGTTCAAGTTATTAACGCACACAGGTTGTGATGTTGATCATGTGATGTTTCTTCAAGAACGGTGAGGACAGCTGGGGACATGTCATCACTAATCTATGTTGCCAAATCATAAACATAAATCTAAATTTATCGCAGGTATTAATCACACCATGTAACTAATTTTTGATTTTTTTTTGGTTCCTGGGTAGTAAGTGCTATTTCCTAATTGCTTATGCCTCAAAAGTATAGAAAATGGCTATTATTCCCCACAAACTTTGCTTTTGTGACCAGGACAGTGATATTTTGAAATTTACCTAATTTTCCAGAACATTCCAGATAGATTCAGTGCTGAGCAAACTTGGAGTAACTTATAGAACTTTTTAGAACTTTCCAGTAATATAAGTAGTAGTATAAATACAGGGGCCTTAAGCCCACCAGTTCAGTTTAGTTCCAGCTGCCTAAGTGGATACATATCTGCATTTTTCTGAGATGGCATCAAGAGGCTGCAAGCATCCGGCAGACGATTTTGCTATGTCTGTGGCCAATTTATCAAGACAAGAGCAAAAAAGTACTCTGTGGAAGCATCTGCTAAGATGTGTGAGGCCTACAAGGCATATTTCGGCATGCCTGTCGGGGATCAAGACAAACCCTGGGCACCTCATTTCACCTGCAAGCACTGCAAAAAAACTCTGGAAGGTAAGATAGACAATTGTTGCTCGGAATTTTATGTTATAAAATGTGTTAAAAAACTTTAAATTGTAAAAGTTTTTAATTTTAAAATGTTTTACAATTTTCAATGTTATTGAAAAAATATCTATGTAAAATGTTGCGAGAATCTCTTACACATTAGTCGTGGGTGAAATAAATGTATTTTTGTAGGATGGTACAGAGGGGAAAAGAGAGCCATGAAGTTCGCTATCCCAAGAATTTGGCGGGAACCCACTGACCATTCAAGCAACTGCTACTTCTGTATGGTGGACCCTTCCAAACGTCGGACTGGCAAGAATGCAGGAGGAACAACGTCAAGTGGGAGCCACTGGTGGACCCCCGGAAGGTGCTGATGCCACCACTGCACATCAAATTGGGCCTTATGAAACAATTTGTCAGAGATAAGGAGTCGGCAGCCTTCAAGTACCTTCAAGACTTCTTCCCTAAGCTGTCTGAGGCAAAGGTCAAAGCCGGTGTCTTCGTCTGACCACAGATAAAGAAGATCCTGGAGTGCAATGAATTCCCCAAGAAGCTCACTAGTAAGGAGAAAGAGGCTTGGAACAGCTTTGTCGCAGTGGTTCGGGGCTTCCTGGGCAATCACAAGGCTGAAAACTATGTGGAGCTGGTTGAGACTCTGGTGAAGAACTACGGCACAATGGGCTGTAGGATGTCCCTCAAATTCCATATCCTTGATGCTCATCTTAATAAATTCAAGGAGAACATGGGAGCGTACTCGGAGGAGCAAGGCGAGCGCTTCCACCAGGATATACTGGACTTTGAACGCCGCTACCAAGGACAGTATAACGAGAACATGATGGGAGACTACATTTGGGGGCTGATTCGTGAAAGTGATTTACAGTATAATCGTAAATCTCGAAAAACTACTCACTTCTAAATCTTTTGTAGTCATTTTTGTATTACTTTAGAATAAATACATGTTAATTTGGATTCATATGTTGTTTTTTTCTGACTTTATGTGAACGAAAAGACACAAATTCGCCCGTTTTCTCATTGGAAATAGGTACATTTCAAAATATCCTGGTCACAAAAGCAAAGTTTGTGGGGAATAATAGCCATTTTCTATACTTTTTTGAGGCATAAGCAATTAGGAAATAACACTTACTACCCAGGAACCAAAATTGTGCTACATAGTGTCATCATTAACAGATACATAGTTCATTTAACTCAGACTAGGAATTCAGCAAGGCTGGTCCTACATTAACTTCCACTGTGGCCACTAATGTGACATTTCTGGATGTCCACAAGCAGCAGTATGAACAAGAAACTGCCAATATTGGTCAAAGAGTTCAGGCTATACCTGAATCCTCTTCCCTGAATAATGTAACAGCTGATGAGACGATTTTTTGTTCTTCCTGAAGCATTGCCAAGTCTGATTCTGATTTCATTTCTTAATGTTTTAGGTTTATCCAGGCAAGGCAGTTTAAAACTTTGCTCTCCCAGACCTGTATATCCAACATATAATTTTAACATGAAAAATGTTCCGGGTACATAAAACTATGATCTTTCCCTTTTTAAAACCCCTTGGAAATAGTCATATATGCCAGTATTTACCATGTTTTTAACCATCATGTGTCCCTGCCATTTACAAAGATTATTCCATGCTGGTTTATTATTTGCTTATGCTTTCACCAAGTACAAAAATACATTACTATAAGACTGAAGTGGAAGTCATCATTTACCATGCATGTCTGAAGTAGAGGTTACAATGGGCATATCTATTAGATGCTCATGGCTTCCACAGCAGTCTTCAGGTCGTCTGTGCATGATGTTGTAGAAACACATGACTGTTGAAACAAACTCACCCTTTGTAGTGAACCATGTTTAAAAATATATATATATATATATATATATATATATATATATATATATATATATATATATATATATATAATATATATATATATATATTCCCATAATGAAACAAAACAATGCTAATTTAACAGCTGTGCAATCATCTGCGCGCTAGGACTTGTTGAAGACAACATTCAAATGAAAATGATATATCTTAAATGTGCATTGCAATCAGTATAAACAATATTGAATTTGTATCAAATGCTTCAGTATCTGTTTTGTGTAGGTTTAACTAAGTGTTTATAATTGCAACCCTATTTCTGTTTTTGCACTTTAGATATGTACTTTGATCTGTTGTTTTATCACAAGTGCAGCTAAACCAAAGCCACTACATTAAGACATTTTGGTAGACAAGTCAAAAGAGATGTTCACAGTTGGATGACAGACAATATACTTTAACTAAATACCATCACCAGATGGCAGGCAACACAATAACAAGCACCTTTCATAAACATTTCACAATTAATAACGCCTGTAGAAAAATGTTCAAGATAAATTAAATCTATATTTCTGATAACAGATCTGACAGGTATGATTTTTTCCAGAACAGCCTGAAATTAGCCTGAATTGAAAATCATTGTAGATAAAACCCTTTATTTAAACTGTGTGATACAATAACAAAACCAATATAAAACTAATACCGTAACAGCAATGAAGCACAAAAGAGACCACTACACACCATGACATTAATATGCCCAAATAAAGTGATAATGTTCATTGGGTTATTATTTCATTAATGAGAGCTAGGACTAGACAAAGAGATGAAAATAATACAGTTGGTTATTATATCCTTAGGAAAAGGAATAGGAGAGTAAATAATATGGAAAAGTCTAATTCTAGTTGTCAGAAATCCCAGCCTACCAGACAAGGCTGAGGGAATAATGAAAATCTTAAGGTTACTTGGAAAACATTTCAATGGAAATTGAAATGTAATTCTTGTCTCGGGCGTGACAGAAATAAAAACTTTTAAAATATCTTCAAGATTTTGTGACTTACCTCATTTGTGCAGAAATGTAAGGGTATTAAAATAGCTAAATAAAGAAACAGACATAGATCATGTTGCAAATGTAAGTGCATTACTGTTTACATTGGTGGCAATGAAACTGCGCTAGATAAACATTATAACAGGTTAGACCCCTTTGTGCTTGATGGTTCTTTTGATAGATTTTTTTTTTTTATTTTTTTGGAAGACGAATTACAGATTAATAAGGGTAACATAAGTGGAACATTTAAACACAAAGACCAAAGTCCTATATACAGGTTGTATACTAAAACTATATTAATATGGAACAAAATATTGTCTCAGTAATCCACAGTGGACAACGACCACAGTTCAGAGCATTAATCTGATACAGAGAACCAAATAGCAGGGGGTGTCTTTAAGATCTGGACTGAGATGCTGTGAACATTTCCAAACAAGAGGAGGCCATTCAGCTCACCGATGCTCATCCAGTTCCTGTTATCTCATTGATCTCAACACATTTGATTACAAGTTGGTTCTCAAAGGTTCCCAACGATTAAGCATCAACAACATGACTAGGTAACCTATTTCATACCCTCATGTGTCAGAGTGTCCCTCCCCTTTGTTTTTTAGTGTTTTATGTTCTATGTAGTGTGTTAATGTTGGTGTTTATGTCTCTGTCCTGTGTGTTGTTCTTCCAGGTCTGACGTCACGACTGCAGTCATCCTGGTCACACCTCACCACTCCATCTGTGAGAAGAAGTGTCTCCTATCCTCTGTCTTAAGTCTATTTCCACCTAATATCCTGTGTTCTCTGGTCCTGGTTTCTGTGCTGCGTTTAAACTATTGGTTATGGTTAACTGTCAAATCGTTTTTAAAGACCTTTAAGACTTCAATGGAGTCCCACCTAATTATTCTTTGTTGTAATATAATATATCCAGTTTATTCAGCTTGACTAGTTGGTTGCTCTTTGTTGGGCTCTCTTCAGGACCACAATTGCATTTTGGTGGTGGCATGAATTGTACACAATATTCTAAGTGCAATCTCACCCCTGAATTATAAAACTTAACCATAACCCTCATTTGATTTGTACTCTACAGTTTTGGCTATATACCTAAGCATTCTAATTGCCTTTTTGATTGTGTTAGTGCTGAGAATCTACAGTGGCCAGTGCCTATAACAGACTTTGTGACTTGCACATTTTTCATGCTCTGTTGCTTCTCAAGACACTGAGCCCTTACCATTTTCCACACTCTACACCCTGAAACCGCTGTCATTGTGACTGTGGTATATCCTCCATTGACCAAACTCCTAGGCCCTTGTAATGTGGAAAAACTGAAAACATGACTGACATTGAAAGAACTGCGTGGTAATGAGTTTTGCAAACTTCATCTTTCACTCTTGCTGCATACCCTAAAAACTAGAGAATAAAATAAGTGGAGACTGAGAACTGATTGAAAATAGACATGGATTTAGCACATCTTGTGTAGGTATTTCAGGATACATATTCAGGTGGCAGTACTGATCATTTAGGTTCAGGTGAAGTTTAATGATATTCAGGACAGTCGTTCTACAGATAAAACTAGTCTTTAGCCTAATCAGTCAAAGGCCAGAACTTGAGATTAGATTAGAGGGCAAGACCATCTGGCAGCTGACCATGTCATGATAATTTTTACTGCAAATAAATGCCTTTATTTGTTGTTTGAACTCTTTAATGTACAGATTTTTTTTTTTTTAAATCAATGTTTTGATTTCCTTTCCTTTTATTTTATTTTTGTATTGCTAAACACCTATCTGATTGTTTCACGATCCTATGCCATGTGATAGTGCCCTACAATGGAGTTTCCTGAATGAGGGATGAAAGTTCTGACGTTTCCCTTTGCCAGTCATACAGATTTGAAAGTCATAAAAGATTTTATAGCATGGGTAGTCCAAAGGTTCTCAACAAATGGTGTGTTATAAATAGGCTTGCTACTATTGTATTAGATTTTATTTTTCCAAATCGACGATTAATATTGACATTTATCTTAGAAAGAATTTACAGTTTTTTGTTAATCTTTATTTTTCAATTTAAGCAGAGAATGGGTGAAATCAACCTTTATGCTTTAAAAAAAAAAACTATTTACATTTATTTCAGTCGAACTCTTATTTTTGGGGAATTCGAAGTTTAGCAGTTGTTATTGGTAGGAAGGAAGTAGAGAGAGGAGCCCTTGTTCATGCCCCCTGAATAAAACAAAAAATCTACAAACAGCTGCTGTGTATCAACCAATTACCATTCTAGCCTTCAAGGCTAATTTATTCCTCATTCTAAAGTGAATTTTGAAACCACCCATTTTCTACGTCACAAATGTGCAAAATTAAATATTTTCTACAAACCTAATTAACCCCATAGCAACAATTGTGAAACCATGCCTTAATCTTACAGAGCTTTACAAAGGAAGATTAAAAAAAAAAACACATCAAAGTTAAAACCATCTGCAAAACAATGCAGAGTCAGTTTATCAGTATTGACGCAATGTGTCAAACCTCAAGACAGAATTATTTCTGCAACTACCATGCGCAATTAACCCCCATAGCAACAATCACCAAGACGTCTGTCCATGTTATAGACTGCCACAAACAATGCCAGTAAAACTCCCAGCCAGAACAAAGATGGGGATCTGCTCAAAGAAAAGTTAAATTAAATGCGTCAAATTCTCAAAACAAACACAAAACAATAATTACAATTAACTCCCTAACAACAATCACCAGGTTGTTAGGAATCTGATACTTCTGGGATACCAGTGTTACTGTTGGAATCTTAAAAACATGTACGTTGTCACTGTGGTGACTTAACCATTATTGCAATCTTATAGAAATATCTGTTAATGCTACCTACAGCTATGGCCAAAAGTTTTGCATCACCCAATAGAATTAACTATACATTTTGCTTCATAAAGTCAAATGAAACCTGCTGAATAATGTTACATTAACATATTGAATTACGTACCGCTTGTAGTTTTCCAAAAACTGACAAAAATATTGACATTTTGAAATCTAACATGAAATACTCTACTCATCTATTATTGCTTCTTGTAGACTTCTGTGATATAATTTTGTAGTTTTGTTGATTACATGATGTTACATAAAGGATCTAAATTATGTTCATATAGTCTTGTTATTATTATGTTTCAATTCTAAAATTGATAGGTAGTGTATAACTTTTGGCCATCCACATTCTAGATGAATACATTGTGTCTGTAATTTGCTTGTAAATACATATAATATTACACTAAGGTAATGCTGAACTAATTTAAAGTATCCCTCCTATTATACCTTAAACCTTCAATTAACACTTGACAAGAACAGTCAACAAGAAGTCTTTATTAATGCATTTTTTGTACATAATGTCCTGTATGTCATGAAAGCTTTATTAAATGGATAATCAATGACATGTTCATCTTGCATTAAGATGATTGGCTAAAAATATATACTGCAGATTTAGGGACCGATCTTCGATCTTCACGTGATCCCCTCGCTAAATTTGTGCCTCACAAAAAAATTGTGCTTTGAGAAATATTCCAAAATGGCACAAAGCAGTTGTGAGACATTGGAATATAGCAGTTGTCTGAGCAATTCGCAAATCTGTTTGTGCCTCGCAAAGCCGTCTGCACATTCACTACCAATATAGCAACTGCACACAACAGCCAAGCGAGAATGCAGAATGATGGACAGTCACCATTAGTAATGTGACAAGATTCTATCATTGGTGTTGCCACAATATGTACCGATATGACAGCAGACGAGACCACACAATATATTGTGCACACATACATACGGACCATTCAAATACACAATTGGCTCTATAGCTAGGCGCCGAGTTTCCAAATTAATGTACCGATAACGCCACTGTTTTATTGAATATGGACTGTATTGAGTAGGTGTCTTTAAAGGCCACCTGATCTGACATAGCTGTATGTTTTTGAAGTAAAATTTTAAAAAAATTCTTTGGATACTGTCGTTTTTTTCTGAATGTTTTTTTTTTTTTTTTATATATATATCTATATATATATATATATATATATATATATATATATATATGATATATATAATTATATTTTATACAATAAAACGCTTTTTATTTTGGATCTGTCGCAAAGTAAACATCAATCAAGCATTTTTATATACACAATACACAGTATACGTGTTATGTTATTCATTCGACCCATTTGAACATCAAGATTAAGCCCAGTTTGTAAGGTTTTGAGTGTCGCCAGAATGGATTTTTTTTCGTTATGCAATTTTTTTTGTAAGAATCATAATTAATTCTAAATATGCTCCTAAAATGTTAATTGTAACCTACTATGATTTCTCAATAAATGAACAGTCTGTGCACAATTAGCAACACCTACATTCAGCAAACTGGACAGCTGCATAAAAACGGCCAGAAATTACAGTTAACAGAACTGTTTGTCCCGCCTCAGCTAACTTATGATTGGACTGCTGCAGAGAAAATACAGGTCTTTCATTAGTTGATCGTATCACCGGTCTGATTTTAGAAAAACATTAACTGCAGCTGTCCACCCCTCACCCGTAATGCACAGCAACCCATGGAATAGCCAAATAAAGCAAAGGGCCACAAGAAGGGTGTATGATGTATTTATACAATTAATTTACAGATGTGTGGCAACACACAACAAAGATAACAGGCAGGACAGCCCTCCCCTCTTCATCCTTCTCTCAATCTACATTTCCATGCTTTGGTGGTACACGTTGGATGCCGATATGCCTGTGGAGCAGTGAAGAACACATATAACTGTATATGTATATATATATATAAACACACTACCGCTGTCCATCATATCAATGCAATACCCAGTGATAAAACACATAACTGATCCGCCCATCCGGTGTATGCGGATGGGGGGGTTCTGTATTATTGTACGTTTGTACTATCGTACCCAACTCCAGAGTGGAATGTTACTTTGATACTATTTGAGCCAGCAGTGCGCAGTTATTGGAACTAGCAGTGCACAGTTATTGGAACTAGCGCATCGCAATTATTGCGCAGATATTAGTATATTCAGACAAATTAGGGCTTTCACCCAATTCAAATTTGATTGCGCTATGTGCATATTGAATGTCCACCTGGAATACATTTGCTTCTCATGTTTCTATTTACCGATGCATTACCATATGCTAATAGGACCGTATTAAAGGAACAGAAGGAAGGCAGTGTGCTGGACAGAGGTGAATGAATGTTTCCACACTTGTCTGTTGGGCATGGGAATACGCTATAAATGTCACTATGATATGCACATGTTATATATGGAAATATATATGGATATTATTATGGAAACAAAAAAAAAGAGGCTTATTGCTTGTATGTTGTTGCCGCAAATTTACTATGGTGATGCAGTATATAGGTTTGCATCACCATCAACTTTAGGTAAACTGGACTCACTATATCATGCAGCATTGAGGTACAATACAAATACAAGATTTATTACTCATCATTGTATATTATACGATTTGGTAGGCTGGACGTCTTTGGCTTTACGCAGGTTGAAGCACTGGTTTATTCTGGTATATAAGGCTATTCAATGTAAATTATATGAAAATACTTATTTAAATAAATACCTTATAGCTTCCCATAGTAACCATAGCCTCAGATCTCATTCTTTCTTGCATTTTAAAATCCCAAATGTGAGTACTGAGGCTGGTAAAGGATACTTTGCTTATTATGCCCCATGGTCCTAGAATGAGTTCGAGTCCAAACTAAAGCTGCAGACCCAGATATCTTTATTGCAATTTAAGAGTAAACTGCATGATTTCATGCATGATTTTGAGAGTTGTAATTGTTTTAAATAGTTGACTACTTTTGCGTATTTTGATTATTGTTTTAAATGTGATTTGCCTGTGTCTTAATTGTATTTTATTGTGCATTGACTTACTTCTACATGCTTGGCTAGGTCTCACTCGTAAAATAGGTTTTAATCTCAATGTGACTACAAGGATAATAAAATAAATAGATTATATAGCCAATGCTACATATTAGTAGGCTGTAGCATGCACCAGGTAGGGGTCAGGACTGGTAGGTGATGCAACACAACAACATTGATACACTTGTAGGGGTCGCGGCTCTCTTGTATAGCTGATCGGCGCTGTAGCAGCTGTGCTGGAGGTATCGGGTTCAATCTCTGCCTGTGCAATGCATTTTCATTTTTTTTTTATATATATATATATATATATATATATATATATATATATATATATATATATATATATATATATATATATATATATATATATATATATATATATATATATATATATCCTGCCTGGTATTGACTGTTGATCTACCAAAAAACTTTTTTTAAAAAATAGGAAGATATTGCATAGTTAGCAACCAGTTTGGGGTCATACAAGTACTAATATATTTATGCACAGTTTTTGTCGTCTTATATATTATAGATTATAAAATGACGACTCGTGTGTCTAGAAAAAACTTCTGAATAAGGTGTCTAGAAGGGCTAGTATTCCGATAGTATACTAATACTAAGTGGGTATTCAGTATCACGTTTTCGGAATACTGGTATCCAGAATAAGGACGGATTCCTTCAGAATACCCTGTTTGCGTGGCATGCAATAGCTATTCAAATTTCCCACTATTCTGAATACAAATGAAATCCTGATAGCAGGACAACGGAACAGGTGCCCGGATAGCAATATGGGTGCAGTCAATTGCACCTACCACACGCGGCAGGTGCGTGACCTCATAAAAACCCTGCATTATCTCCTCACTGTTTGCTCTGGTACTGGGGAATTTAATATGTTCCTCAGCACGTCGCAGCAACACAGTTATGAACTGGTCAAGGTGGCGGGACACGGCTGACTGGTTGATCCCCACTATATCACCTGCTACCTTCTGGAAGGTCCCAGTAGCCAGGATACACAGACAGACAGACACTACCAATTGCTCAGACAAGACATGACTGCGCAGGTTTGTTCAGGCCAGGTCATCATGCAGCATGTAGCAGTCGAGACAATACCTGGACACGATTTGCTCATTGCTGAGCTCCTCATACGTGTGCCGAGACCGGTGCACCCTTTCAGCATATCTTTGCGGGTTGCTGTTGCTGGGTGTGCCTTGCATCATTCACACCCACATGTCGTCGGACACGCTGCATGCTACCCACTTTCCCATTGTTGCCTGTTTGTAGTCAGTGCTGGAATGGTAGTGTGCGCGGAGTTAACGCAGTCCTTTTACAATCCTTATTCTGTGTGTCACAAACCTGGTTTTGTGCTTGGCACATACGTTCGAATATACCAGGATCACACATATTGTCGGCCACTCCCCCATATTGTGCGAAGCATACATTTTATTTCTGCGCAGCGCAGAATGGATTGTGACGAATATCGGGCCTCTAGTGTTATCAAAAGGGCAGCTCAAGTGCTCCTCCAGCTTTACTTTAGACTTGCTGGCCTAAAACAAAAAAGTAATTTGCGAGAAATCATTGTCAACATGTCAAAATATATCTATAATGTATCTAAACAATAGAAAGACTGGAATCCTACAGGGAGTGCAGTTTCTGTCCTTCAATGAGAGTGCTGCTCCAAATTCCCTGTGCTGCACGAGAAAGAAAACATGTCTGAACAAAACGCGGAAGCAGCAATTCCAGGAAAAAAAAAAAATCGATGGACTTAATGAAATATATTAAAAGAAATCTGATAACGGCAAGCACAAGACAGAGTCTGGCACAACTCACGTTAATTGTTTTCTGTAGTTATGGAAGAAATTCCTAACATGCATGGACATTTGTCACACTTAGCCAAACACAAATTATTTATTATTGTAAGTCCTCTCAAATTAAATTGAGTAAGACAAATGCTAGGATCAAACCACTGACACAGAAGAGAACATATCCCCAACCGCACCACCCATCCTCAAATTGACACACTGAAATAACAGACTAATGAATAGAATAATACTTCACAAAGAGCTAAGACTTAAAAGTAAATGTAGGTCTTACATCACTGTACAACCTATTACCAGCCCTTACTGTCAGAAAGCATCTGGATAGGGTCTACTAAGGAACATTCAAAGACATATGGTGAGGTGTAATTTATTATGTTGTCACTACGTCTCCAGTGGCAAGCAACTGTTTTGCTTAGCAACAGATGAGAATAAGGGGGAAAAAGAAACTGTCTGGCAGGTCAGAGAAGTATTTTGGTAACAGAAGAAGTTTTTATCCGAGTTTAAGTGTTCCGTAGATGGTTCCAGATCTGACAAGGTTTCCTCCTTTTTCTAGTTTCTCACAAAATGTTTGTTCATCACAAGATTTTACACCAACAAGACGATTTTTGATAAGACTTTTGCCTTGTTTTCCTACATTCATTTCCCTTAAGGACGTACGTTATAAGAAGTTCATTCAAAGAAGTAAATGGGTTATATCTAATATATATATATATATATATATATATATATATATATATATATATATATATATATATTTTTTTTTTTTTTTTTTTATGTGTTTTAAAGGTTGTACACGTACTACACATGTGTAGGATTCTGTAGACAAAAGCTTTCAGTTTTTATTACAGTTATGAAACAAAAATGTAATGTTGCAAATTATACCTCTGGCTTTTAAATTTAGGCAGCGGTGCTGGCAGGAAAGTTACACTAACTGCGGGAGGTTTAGGTAAATAAAATGAATATGGAGTACTTGGTAGTTAAGACAAGAGATTCTCCAAGTGAGGTTTTGTTTATATAACCTACGTTTGGAAAAAAATTCCATATGGGTCCATTCTTTATTTATTACACAGAAATATTATTGGGTACGGATTAAGACGACAAATATACGAAAATAATAATGATATGATATGAAATGAAATATTTTTCAATTTTTTACATAATATACAACACCACAGTGTCAGGTTACTTTTACTGTACATATTTACACACACCACACAAATGAAATGAGATGAGATTTATATAATATATATATATAAATATATATCTATATATATGATATATATATATATATATATACAATGTATATATTATTTTTAAAAATCTAACTGGTGACTCGACGACTCAGAGATTAGAGATTAGTACAGACATATATCCTGGTTGTGTAATTATGTACCAGAACGATTTTTGTACTTAATAAATATACTACGATGATGATGAAATGATAATAATAATAATAATAATAATAATAATAATAATAATAATAATAATAATAATAATAATAATAATAATAATAATAATGCAAAAAGGGATGCAGTGAAGTTTAGAAAGATTAATAAAATAATACAAAATAAATCCTAAGGCTGGAGTTTAAGAAAAAAAAAATAAAAGTTAATTTACCCAAGTACTAAACAGATCTTACAGAATCTTTTTTTTTTTTTTTTTTGCCATTAAGCTCCCTGATGTTACTTTATTTCCGAATTCACCTAAAATGCTTATAGATTGGCCGATTTTACACATGAACCGTATCATCTCTCTCTCTCTCTCTCTCTCTCTCTCTCTCTCTCTCTCTCTCTCTCTCTCTCTCTCTCTTATATATATATATATATATATATATATATATATATATATATATATATAATATTATATATATATATATATACTAAAATATTATAAAATAAATGTTAACGTTTGATTTTCCAGGATTCCATCTTATTTCCAAAGCAGGACTGAAGGGTCAAATACAATGAGATAACACAGACACTTATAACGCACCCAGAGCGTGTGGATATTAGAGTATATCCCACACCTTGTCGTGCCTTGCGCGCACATATATAACTGGGGGTGATGTTACCACAGCAATTTAAAGATTCTTTACTCATAGCTTATATATGCCAGCTTTACTACTGTCAATATACAGTAAATCGAATCTGTCTGTAGTGTAAAGTATAGGGTTTATGTATCCATTCTTCTAAAACCAGTCAGGCTTGGGATGAAGTGCTGCCATTTTGTTTGGTAAGGTGCTCTTTTGTGGCAGTCATAGGTCTTGCTTTAAGTTTCCAGGACATATTTCTTTAAGGTAGTCATTTTGAAGATGCACAGTAAATTAATATGTTCTGCAGACTAGTACAAGTTCAGTAGAAATTAAAAATGTGTAATACATCTTTGGCTTATGTTGAGAGTTCCACTTTTAACCTATATTGTAAGTACATTACCGCTACATGTAATGAATGCAACAGTATGCGATGTCTGTAGGTATTGTGGGTGGAAATTGGGAATACAATTCAGGATAGAAGAAGTCCAGAATTCTTTGAAAAAAAAATCTAGATAACTGATCTGTTCAACTCTTGGTAACATTTCCTTAAAGCTGATGAACAAAGAAATTCAGCTTAGCATGAAAAGTATTGAAGCTCCCTTTTAGCCATGCTGGAAATGTTGTAATATACTTTGCCCTTGAAGATTTTTTAATGGGGCTTTTAGTAAAAAGCTCTGACAGGACAAATCATAAACGCTGCATTACCCTGGGGACAAGCTGCCTTCACATTCATATGTAAACTCCAGAATATGGACATGCCAATACAAATTGGACTACGTAATATAAAGTACTGGGTGTACTACCCTAGGTCTTAACTGGGGGTGAATGATCTCCTGCCATGTGACAAGAAATACACCAGCTCTGTACCAATGCTTTACAACATCCCCCTGTGTTGCCAACAGTGGAAGGATAAGGTCTCATGTTTGTTCATTTTTTAAGAGCTGATCTGGCCCTTGTGGTTTCGGCTTCACCAGATTCCAGCACTGCCCCTGGATTTCACTCCAATCAGCTCTGTTTGAATATGACGTGATTTTCTGGCCTCTAGTCTTTATGATTTATTTTTTAAGTTTGTATCGCAGAGACTGTAAATCACTGCAGCACGGGGCCTTGTGGAAAAGCTACTGGAAATCCCATAGGGACGACCTGACATGTTTGCCTCAGTAATATAAAGCACCTGGAGAGTTCAGCTATACAGGTCAGTGACTCTGCAAGCAGGCTTAATCCAGTAATAATATTTAGACATCAATCTACTGTGGGGTCTTAAAGACTCGGTGCTTTTATAGTCAGAGGTCTGAAAAATGTATCAAAAGTAAAATTTTATAGAAATACAGAATGTCTATTCACATTCTCACAGACACATGTTTAGTTTATATATGTGTGTGTATACATAATTAGAAGCTTAAAAATAAATTATTTAATACGAATTAATGTATAATTAATGTATGTGTGTGTGTGTATATATATATATATATATATATATATATATATATATATATATATATATATATATATATATATATATATAAATAATATGGACTGGAGAGGAGGCTCATAGTGGGAAACTATGGCCCCTGAGGTAAGAACTGTAGTTACCAACAGGGAACTGTAATGCCCGAAGGCGCAGGTAACTATAGTTCTTCCTGAGGGGCCTTTAGTTTCCCACTATGAGCCAAGGTCTGCAGTCCATATTTGTTTAAGCATGATTGTGCAATTTGATGGAGTTTGTAAAAAAAAAAAAAAAAAAAAAAAAAAAACAAACAAAAAAAAAAAAAAACGTTGACCATAAACAGCGTCATCAGGGCTGTAGTTGGATCTATTGTTGGTCTTGTGATGAGGTTTTGGCCAAGCATATGCCAGAATTTGTAAGGACTGATTCATATATGTAACAATGGCTGCTTCAAACTGAATAATGCTCAGTGCATTGTGCAGGACAAAGTGAGTGGATAACTGTACACATATTGCAGATGTAGGCACTAACCAGTAAGTAAAGGGCTACCAGTTACTAAAACAATTCATTCAGTGATGACACTTGTCAGCCACCAGGGGAGGTTAGTCACAAAAGGGCATATCACAACATCACCACGAATACAAGACCATGCATTCATCACCACGAGGGACATTAAAGCGCCGACCATTACAGCGACTGCCCATAACAGTGGTTGTTGTTGCCGCTATTTTGGCCCCAAAACTGACTTTGGTGTGTTTCTTTTGTCCGCCTCCGCCACAGTATGTATAAATGTTTGTTTGCCCGTTTGGCAGGGCACCTAAAAATATAATCCTGTAAACTGCTGGAGAATAGATTTATACCGTGTGTGTGTGTGTGTGTGTATGCTCATGCAAAGCTTACAAACCCTAATTAATGGAAGCGTAACACCCTACAATTAATGTTGAATATAGTACATTCCAATAAACACCCCTACTTATTTATGGTAAATATATGTAGATGGTACATTCCTAAAATCCCCTTATTCTTCTGTTTTCTAGTATAAAAAAAGTTCCAAAAACCATCAGTTCAGCTTGCTACAGTTTCGTACTGCTCTGTTTGTGTTGTGCTATTGTAGCCCTGAATATATATATTTTCAAAGAAACAAGAAATCACCATTTAATGTGTGTAACAGAAGTATACACTGGGATGGATACCTTTGACAAACACCTGTGGATATTGACCAATTGCAGTATACGCTGAGCCCTGGAGGGTGGAAGACTCACTCAAATAAAAGATATGACTGCACAATTAAATAATAATAATAATAATAATAATAATAATAATAATAATAATAATAATAATAATAATAATAAACTAAAATTTCAAAGACGAGCCTTTGAGTCTATGTCAGGAAAATTTTAGCTTCTCGACGTTCTATATTATCGCCTACATATCTCTAGAGTATACTACATATAGTCTCTGTGATGTATTTGTAAGGGTCTTTTAATAGACCCTTTTATTAGAAATAGTGTACAGACCCTGATTAGAAGTAGTACTATAATAATAATAATAATAATAATAATAATAATAATAATAATAATAATAATAATAATAATAATAATAAAAACTATGTGCCAAGCAAGTATATAAAAGGAGAATTATATGACATTTTAATTTCAAACAACAAAATCGAACTTGCTCTGGATAAAAGAGTCATGCTAAAAAGAAAACAGTGGGTTAAGTATGGATATGACAGGGCAGAGAAGCAAGGACAACAGTTTAAAGTTAAACTCTATTTAAAAATTAAATCTGTACAAAATATACATAATAAATAAATGACTAAATAATAAATCCAAACACGTCATGTCCTTGTATCAGTCCTAGGACTATATAAAACAGGATAGGAAAATGATGCCACAAGTGGGCAGAGTTAGTAAACAGAGGAGCTTTTCTGGAGCTCATAGAGCAATTTAACAGTGCGCTTGCAATGCTTTTAATGTATTTGCGCTTGCCCTGGCAAAATGTTTCTTGACATAATCAAGTATTAATTTGTATTAACAGTCATAAATGAGTAGGACCGCACCTATTAAATGGATCAATATTATTGTGGTGAGACTTATGACTGATGTTTGGGTACATCTGGTTTTAGTTTTAATGACCTCACCTAAGTTTAATAATGATTATACCTATTATTGTTGGAAGACATGTAGATATAGCTGGCAGAGATAGTGATAGTTCACATCAACCTTAACCTTTGCATACAGTAGTTGCCCAGAACCAACAACATTTCATTGAAATTTGCTGCATCAACAAAGTTTCTGTGTTGCAGAGTAACAACAGTAAGAATTAACTACACATAATGAAAAATATTTTTAAAGGGCCTGTAACAGGGACAACATACTGCCTCAGGCTTCTGGAACGCACACATGGGTCCACAGGAAAAAGCGAGATGCTCAGCCAGTGACGCACTGCAGCCTTGTTTTGTTTACAAACATCGTGGCCGAGGATTGGGCGGTTGTGGTTCATTAACCAGCTGGTGGGCGTGTTCAGACGGAGCGTCTCGCTTCAAAAGGGAGCCGCTGAGAGCCAAAACAAATCTGTCCGTGCCGAGGAGCAAAAATAAAGAATAAAGACTAAAGAATGAAACATCATTAACTTCTGACCGCTGCAAGTGGAACCAGGATCCGCATTTGATCATTTTCCCTTAGGGACAGGGACTCGTTTCGGGATTCTTAGATCCCAACAAAAAGTATAACTGTCTGTCAGCAGGACCTCTCTGTTTCGTGAGAGCGGTGCACAGCGTATTCACAGACCCTTTTGTTTTGAGTTTCGTTTGCTCATTGTTTATTTCTTTATTTTACACCACCATGCATTGTTGCCTGTACAAAAATAAATCTTGAGGAGTGTTTTGAATACAGCTTCCATGTCTCTTCCTTCGATCTCAATCACTGGACTACCCCCACACTTCTATCACAGAGATACAGATTCTCAAATGCCAGAGCCACCATTTTCTATCATGCTTCTACCAATTTTCGATGACTGAACAATGATAAATCACTGAAATTGTTAAAATACGCTACATTTAGGAAAATTACTTCAGTTGAATATGGGTGCTGGAAATGCAATGAACCTACAAAGGTCATACCAGTTAAGAAACACAGATGTTTCCCTAAAACTTTCATTGGCAAGGTATCTAGTGTCTCCATGAGCTCCCCACTGAGAAAAAAACATTACTTTCATCCTCTGGCAAATATATCTATTGAACTACAAATTTATGAGAACCATCTTGTGCTACAAAATGAGCTACTGCATTCATTACAATGTAATATTTCTTTAAATCCCTAACAAAGTAGAACATACAGAAGAACAGTTATTTATTCCAGATATATAATAACATCATTGCATACATAAATATGATTTAAAGGGAAAGACGAGCCTCACTTCTCTTTCCGAGCCAAGGTGTTATTGCACCTGAGTATCTTTAGAAATACTAAAAGAAACTTTCTAAATTAAATGAAAAATGTTTCAACTATAAAGTCTATAGACATTGAGAAAGCACTTATGTTCAACAAATTAAATATTATTTCTAAATATTCTTTTTAGAATTTGTATATGTACCGCTAATTTTAATTATGCATGATGATCCCAAGACAGAAATTAAAATTAAACTGCCCCCCCTGTTTTTAAAAAAAAAAAAAAAACCTTATCCTACTTCCTTGCACATGACTGTTTCCAATTCTGATTCTTCCTAAGACATACTGCAACAGATTAAATAGGGACTAGCATTTTGTATTTAGCTGTCACAGTTCATTGCAGTAACAAATCTGAATTAAACTATGTAATCACAAGTTTTGTCACTGGACTAAAAGTATCTGTGATCTCCTACATGTAAAATGATTATTATAATCCATGTAAGGCCTGGTGGTCACCTGTTGAGAAGGCAAAAGACCACTTGAAAACATAATGTTGACAGTAACTTTAGTTTAATCCAAGCCCATGTATTTCCAGTCGTGGATACCACCAATCCTATGAGTCTGTGGAAGGCCAAACCAGGTGAGAAATGTTGCTACATGCCAAAGACATATATTGGCAAGGGGGAAAGGCATATCTTTGAGCACACACTGAGAAACTGAGAAAATGCATCCTTCAGCTTCTGGCAAGTGTCTATTGAACTACTTTGAAAAATGTACGAATATCTTCTGCAAAATGGTTCTGCAGTTGTATCCCTAAATGGACACCTGTACCCATTCTACAGCTGAGAATCAAGTGCTGTATCCACCTTTAAAATACTTTAAAGAGTACATGTAGTTTTGACTTACTTCACAGGACTGTATGCAGTGAATGAGGCTTGGGTCCGGGTGCCATCTCATCAGTCCTGTGCACACAATACTCTAAATACAATCAAAAAAGAGAACTAATTAACTTACATTTTTTGGACTTGTAAAATAGGTACAAAACAATCCTATATAATACTGGCATGTGTGGGCAGTTGAGTATCCTCAGCAAACATTACAACTTCAAAGACATACGTTTGGTGTGTGGTAAATTGTAATTATGAATGAAATTAGAGGCAGCACAAAGTAGTCCACATTACCAATTATAAACAAAACATGTTATAAAGACACAGTTGTTGAAAAAATTGGTAATTTAGGAAACAAAGCAAAATTAAATTAGATGTAATACACCTACTGTTTCTTTAGGTCAAATTTAAGCCTCACAATGAACTGGTTTATGAAGATTGTGTTTGGTTGTGTGGCATTGTAACAAATATCATATACACATGCTGTTCATTTGTAGCCTTTTTTAATTATTAATAATATAAGGAATAGTGCATAATGCATGCCCAACTGTGCATAATAAGGCTGTCATTACAGTATATTGAGGTTTTCTGGTGACATATAAATCACAAGAGTGGTAGTTTAAACATAAACATTGCAGCGACTTTGGGAGACGGTGGATGGTTTTCATGAAGCAGGTATCAAGTTCCAGTACCACAGTACACAATGGCATGCTACCAATGTAGTCTGCGCGGCATGCTGCTCATTGTTTAACAGTAACCACACAGACCGCATTCTGCAGCCTTACAAAGCTGTTTAAACAAATATGATATCTTGCAGATCGGGAACCCTGCCATTCGTAATCAAACAATCCTCACGGGGCCAATGGGTTTCCAATAGTCCTTAATCTAAAGTGCTGTTTTTTGTTTTCATTTTAAAATGCTGATTTACAACATAAGCCGTTCGTCAAACAACGAATGACCAGAGGCAGTAAATGAACTCTCCCCTGGGCCCTCAGAACATGAGGTGGTAAAAGCTTTGGATGCAAACTCTGTCTAGCTTTGAAGTAATGCTATCCCTTCCTTGGCAACAGGAGGCCAGAAATATGACAAACGATATGAAATTCAGTTCCAAAATATTTGATTTGAGAGGCCGTAGCCTTCTAGCACATTGAAAGGTCACCCAATAGTAGTTCAGCAAATAAAGCTATTTATGTTTGATTCCCATTGACTGGGTATCAATAAATTTCATTAGGCTGTTTGTCCCCCATAAAAGGATCATTTGAGATCTTATACGTCTTCAGAGTTATGCTCTGAGTAGTTGATGACAACTAATTGTACCCCCAGTGGTCTATTTTTTCACCCTTTCAGGGTCTAGAAACAGGGTCATTGGAAGTAAGGGGAAGGTAATAATGCAGGGAGGTGCTGAATAAAAAAAAGAAAGGCCTGTATGCATATGTATATTTTCCTCTTACCTCAACCTGTGTTGGCTGCATCCAATGACTCATTGTGTCAGCCGTGATGTTATTGGGAAGTAACACTGGGTCACTCAGGGAGATGACGCACAATGGGTAACATACAGCAGCTAGAATTTCACAACATTAATATTAATGTAATAAATATTACATAAGCTACAATGCATCCTCTATAACTCTAGCTGGTGTTGGTAGGCTCTTGTTGCCCATTGAATGGTGCCTTCAAATGCCAGGTTTATTTGCTGTGCAGCAGTTTCACAAAGTGACATTAAATTCACCCTGTACAGGTATATCAGATAATACTACAGTCTTTGAAGTTCATCTGTTTTATACAGAGAGAGAACTGTTTAAGAGAACAATGCTTACAGTGTTTTTCGTGTCTATTATCTAAACACTATTAACCTTTCTAGTTTTAAACTTGCAGATCTATAATAACGATTGTCTTAAAGAAGGCAAGCCTTGCACTTACCCACACTGTATCCCTGCTCACAGCTGTACTCCACAAGGTTCAATTCAGGAGGCGGTGGGCACACTCCCTGCAGCTTTTTACATAGTTTGAACTCCTCAGTCCATTCACCTTCTTTAGTGCAGCGAATTGTGTGCTGTCAAAAAGAAACACACACACACACCAATAATTGTAGTTACTTCGTCAAGGTGAAATGACAACAAAGTTCAATTAAAATCCTGTTGAGGAGTTTTGCTTTAGTAGGTAAAGACACTTCTGTGCTTTCAAAGCACTGGCCATTTACATTGAAGGCAGGATCAACCTCGTCTTAGTCATTGTGCTGTTGAAACCACCTCTCCCCGGCTCAAGGAAATGTGCAATTGTAATGCAAATATATCAGTTTAAATGTTTCTCTGTGCTCCAGATCCAGTAGTAAAGTGAGCTAATAATACATGTCAAACATGCTACTGAAGTTAATAGAAAACAGGAGCGTAGTGTAGTCATAACCTCATTTATTGTTTATCTTACCCTTTCGCTTGGGTCAGGACAGTTGAGGGTGCACTGGCTGTCAAACCCCAGACCATTGGTGCAGCTATACATGCCCTCAAACACCAGGGGAGGGGGAGTACAAACAACTGGGGTGCAGCCCCCCTCCTCCCACTGCCCTCCTTCCAGGCACGCAATCTTCAGGAATCTCCTGATAGCACAAAGAAAAACACAATCAGGAGCTCAGAAACGCCAGAGTAAACATCATGACTACTTACCTTCCAAAAACTGGCTTGTGTAAAACTGGAAGCATTTAGTTAAATATTATACAAACGAATGAGGAAGCCTGTTCGCTGTCAGCAATTAAGATTCTCATTGAAACTCCAATAAAGCACAGAGCCATATAAAGAAAGAACATGATAATAATAAATATTAACAACATTTATGAAGGAGAGGAGGCCAATCGGCTCATCTCAGCCCATCCAGTAATTGGAGCAATCAGTTCAGCAAACATAAAAAAAAAGGGATACGTGAATAACATTTGATGCTGCTTTTTCTTTTATCTGTACTGTCCCACGGAGTGAGTTGGAACTACCACACATGAAATTATTAGGACCAGGACACAGCTTCTTTTCATTTACAACTCTGTGTGGTCTGAACAAAAGTAGAAAAAAACAAGGTAGTACTATAGGATCTCCAACAAAAGAAACCGTACTAATATTGCAAGTCCCAATAAGAGCTAAGAAAAAGAATTTTAAAACCTGATTTGGACTCATTAAGCAATTACTGTTACTCCATTACAAAAGTACTAAATATATATATATTTTTTAAAAATAAATATTTAATCATCACCGCAGGTTTTGTGTATAAAACCCACAAAGCTTTGCAGATGCAAGCACTCCCACACTACACCTGGCACCAACAGGCCACTAATGAACCCCAGGAGGCAAACCAGCCTTCTGATTGGTAAACATGACAGGTTATATAAAATGACCTTTGACCCTGACCAACTAGTAAGACTCTAATTAGTGTCAGTAGCTACCAGATCTGTAGGTAGTCCAAATTTACAAGAGAACTTCATTATGAACATATGGCCCCATTTCTGTAACATATTGCCTCTCTGCCTTCTATACTTTCTAGGACTTTCAAAAAACAGTGTTACTGTATTGAGCTTGTGGTATAGTAACAAGAGTTTTAGTAACAAATGATTTTCAAATGAAATGTGTTAATTAAATCAATCCATTAATGCTCTGAAATTGAGTCAATGAGGTCGTTAATGAAAGCATTTCCTGTTAAAAAGCTTAATTGTCACAGGTCACATACATCACTTCCTGTCTCAAAGACTTGATAAAGTCAAAATTCATGTTAACAAGGTCAAGAAAAATGAATGGAAGCATAATTCGCTGTTATGGAAACTACTAGTGAACAAATGGAAATAAAAAATAAAGGGAATATCTATTTTGTGTATAATTTGTAAACTTCATTTAAAATTGTGCATTTTGTCATGCAGAATGTGCATTTATTTAGAACACTTCACATATAAAATGCTGATTTACGATTATCTGGTGTGTGGGTAAAAATCAGACGGCAGGGATTAAAATAAATAAATAAATAATTAAATGCCATTAGTCATTTACCCTCATTTGGGGAGATATTTTGCCACACTTTGTGGTTAAAAATAAAAAATACTGTAAGCCTCATATATATATATATATATATATATATATATATATATATATATATTGGTTGGAATTTATTTTCTCATGATAAAATCTATTTTTGTATGTATTGTAGTACTGTAGACTATAAATACATACGTTTCAAGTGCCATTGTGTTTCTAGTTGTTAGTTATTTATTACACATGTATGCCATGTTAGAACTCCCTACCCAATACACAGTTTGTTTATAGGTAATTGTTCAGAGAATTCCTCTAATCATGCATTTTCTCTGGTACTCTTTGCTTGCCTCCTCGGTAAATAAACTCAACATGATTAGAAGTAGCCACGGACCACTTACAGCATTATAACATTTTATATGCATATAAACGTGTGAAGGTGAAAGTGTACATTGTACATAAAGTGTGGGGGGAGTCTGACAACATTACAAATACATCTAGGCAAAATCCATGTCAATGATCTCGATCATATTCCTAGTGCATCGCTGTGTGTCCTTGACGCCTGTTCTTCATTCTTGTGTGGATAAGACACAGGTGTTAAAAGCCAAGGATGCATTGCAAATCCCCAATCAACTAAGGAAGCTTTATTGTAATATCTAATATGCCATTTTCTATACCAAGATTTCAGTTGTATAATTCATAAAAAATCTACAGTAGATGCCAACTGTCATATAATGTATGTATGAAGAATTCAAATAGGCTACAGTTGCATTGATAATTTCTTGGTAGTAACATTACACTGGGTATAAATAACGACATATAATTTTAGCAATATAACAAATGTTCCGTAAGGTTACAGATGGTTAAAATGAGTGAATAAATCTCATTCACAACTACAAGTATAGAAAAGGCTGAAATATTTTCATAGTTACAAATATTGAATTATCGAGGTAGTCTATAAGACATTAACTCTGGTCCTGTACACTCTTTCTGTATCATCGCCGTCACAGGTGCGGTCTGTTAAATGCTTGTTTCAAGGTGAGTTATATACTCTTTTGTTAATTAAAAACCTCTCTTTCCAAGTGCAAATTAACTCATGATAAATTATGACAATTGATACGGATTTACTTTTAAATTCCCATGCAAACAAATGGAATAGTCGCAAGAAGCACTGCTCGTTAAGATATTAACATTATTTGGTAAATCATCATAATTTCGGAAATCACATTAGGACGATTATTTAATTACGAAATAGGCAAAAAAACCTCTTGAAATATTCCAAAATCAATGCTGCATACCGATTTCTTGATTAACACTGGAGTTATCATTTACGAACTTTTGAAAATCCTGCCCTATGTGGTGCATCATAAGTCAGGCTTCATAGACATAATTGTTAATATTGGTTGATTCTCTTTTTCTTTCAGGTATGAAATGTCTTTAAGGAAATTCAGTTTGTTTCTAAGATGTGTGGTGCAAGCAGGTGGGTGGTTTATAACAGAGCATTCTAATCAGCATAATATATGATATTGCCTATGATGCCTGACAATGGGCACCCTGAATATTGAAAATGTTGTATTATGCTACAAAAATTATTGTGGCTTAACTAAGCTTTTAATTTTAAATGTAAATTCCTTAAAATCCTGTCTCTAATAGGAGTTTGATGAAGCAGAGTAAGCAAAAAATAAAAAGCAACACTCACTTCCTTGGCATCTTGTTGGGGCTGCCTGTGACATAATACCCGGGTTTGCAAATGTATCGACAGATGGATCCTACATCGTGCCCTCCTAGTTGGCATCGAGGCACCAGAAGCTTAGCATTGGGCACAGCTGATGGAGCAGTGCATTCCAGCTTACAGTACGCTTCAGGGAAGGACCACAGTCCATCTTCTTGGCAGACCAGCCAATCCTTCCCTCCTGCCAGCACACAAATGAGCAAAAGCACATCACTCTCAGATATACATTTAGCAGATATACATTGAGCAGCCCCCTTGCACAAAAGAGGACACAGTCACAGAGCTGTTCTCTCTCATCTGGGATGTTTGTGAGGTTAGGGGGATCATTTTGGAAAGGACACTTTTGTGTCATTCCACAAGTGGGGCAACAGGGAGCTTAGATAGTTGCTGCTGTCATTTGCTAAAGACAGAAAAAAAACTATGTAAAAAATAAAGTACAGTAGCCATGTACATCTGGAGTCACTTTATAGAAATCACAACATTCCAAACCACCCGTGAGGTCTCATTCTTTCCTGATCCACTGTAACCAGGAGAATGGGATCTTCTCACTGCATGCATTTTAACACAGAAAAAGTAACCAAAAGGAAAGCTTTGAATAAATAGGTTTACAGGTTTACAGATTTTCTCAATTGCTAAAGTAACATTCATGAAACTATTAGCACAATTCTCAAAACAGTTAACGCAAACACAGAAACTGACTCATTTTCAAAACTCCTTACACATTACTCTGGGTAAAACAAATTCTAAACCATCTGTATGGCTCACTTAATGTAATTCCATCACTTTAATACAAGTTTCATATGTGAGTGTCTTTTTTTAAATACAAAATATATCTCCATGCTGTTGCTCACAATTACTCATTACTTTAGATAAGCATTCCACACAAGGAAATGCAAATTTCACAAATGATCAATCTCTAATCAAATTTCAATAATGCATAAAATGTTGATGTTACAAATTCTGCTGAAACATAGCGCAGGCAGGAAAACATGGGCAAGTGGTCATGGACATGAACATGGGATGATCGTGGTCTTGGTCGTGGAATTTGACATAGGCGATAGCCAGCCCAGGTGAGACCACAGCGTATTGCTGTAACAAATGAAATCCAGCCAACAATGGTGGACCTTGTCATCAACCGTGGTGTGACAATGAGGGAAGCAGGGCAGGAAGTGCAACCAAATCTGATCAACAGCTGCACCTATAATCCGTACATTTCAAACTGAGAATAGGTAAGTATGACTAGCAGTATTTTATGTAACCTATTACAGTAAATATGCATAGGGACTGAAATAAGAGCTGCCCATGGCGGCTAAGGAGAACAGCTGCTGTGACCTAAATGAAATTATGAGCGGCTTAGTGATGCAGAATGAAAATGTAATTGTAGTACCATTGATCATTGATCATGCAATTTTTTTTTTTTTATTATAAAAAAATACTAAATATAGTGCCCATACAATGACAAAAACATTACAAGTTTTGTGTATACTGGTTTTCTGTTTGATAATGTAAGCCTTTGAATTGCATAATCTACTTACAATTTAAATATTTTATTTTGGTTGAAGAGTCAAACGATATGAATGCTTGAAGAATTGATGTACATATAAATTTTTGCAAGATATATGAATAAATGTGGCATTTTTGCTTTATTTTGCAATTGTATTTGATATTTTGGAAATTGCACAACTGTTTTGGTGTTTGTGTTAACTGTTTTGAGAATTGAGTTAATAGTATCAGTAACTGTGCTTTAGTGATTGAGAAAAAATATATTTTTTGTCAGTACCTCAAATGGTCTAGGACAGTGCAGCAGCTTTATAAAACTACTGCCACAAAAGGGTTCATTTGTTTTTGGACGATACCTAAAACCAAATGCAGCTGTCTATTTTATCCTTACTGGGAGGCTTAGTAAATGACGGGTAGTGCTGTGGACACAACGAACACTATGAAAAGGATACATTAAAAATGCATTAAATAATGCTTGTCCTACAATTACATTTGTATAGGTGTAAATTTAATTTCTTATACATGTATGTTATTTTGCAAGCCTATTTGGGGAAAAATAGCTTTTTTTTTTTTTTTTTTTTTAACAATACCAAGGGTTTATGTGAGCTTTTTAATAAAATAAATCATACAGTGTTTTCTTCATGCATGGTAGCTTAAGACTGCATTTACAGCACTGTAGAAGACTTTATGGATATTTTCATGGCATGGTTTCAGATATTTCTTTTATTACATCATGCAGGGAACCCTGTTATAGCCATTAAAAAATAATGAATGATGCTGATGATTTCCATTACATGAGAGTAGATGTTAAGACTTCGTTAAAATGAAGGCACATGGCTTCACTAGTGGAAAAATCACTGACATTTTAAAAGGTATAGCTTTTCATTTCTACCTGAACAGTGCTTGCTATAACCTTCACTGGATCTGGCGTATAGCTGTGTAGATACCCACAGTAAAACATTTTGAATAATATGCACACAATTGCATTGGACTGAAACCTCTCACTAAGTAAGTTTGACAATTGTATGAAATCTGAAATGCTGTTCAAATAATATTTCAGATAGAAAATGTAATTTTTTTACACATAGGAATTAGTTTGTGAGCATGCATGGAATATATACAGCTATGGCCAAAAGTTTTGCATCCCCTACAATTTTAGGATTGAGACTTAAAAAAACAAACATAATTTAGAACTTTTATTTAACATCATGCAATCAAAGAAGTTACAAAATGATATTGTAAAAGTCTACCGAAAGCCAAAATAGCAGTATCGTATTTAATGTTAAATTTTGAAATATCACAACTATTTTGAACTATCACAAATAAAAACGTTATATTATTCAGCAAGTTTCATTCAACATTCATGAAAAATACTCAGGATTTAAAACTAAACTTATGTCTAAACAAAACTGGAAAAGGAGGCCTGGCATCAGCACAGCATATATAACAGACTTTAGGACAATCCCAGGGTCTTTTGGGGAAAAATACATTTCAGGTCCCAGTACACCAGGGAGCAGTTTCCCCAAGAAAAAATATTTAATGGACGGCTAATGGTTTTGTGGTTTTCTGTCTCAGCAACTGCAAGGTCCCTTAGGGACAGCGTACCTGAATCACTGCTTACATAGGCTACTGAGTGAGATTTAACAAGACTGAACTCTATGGGCCCCTTTATATTACATTATTTTATTTTTTATTTAAGACTGGGAGTTTGTTTGTTATTTGATAAAATGCTAAATGATATGCATTTCCTCTGTTTTAAGAAAACATTACTCTACCTGTCTCAGCACTGTTTCTATATTTCTACTGTATTCAGGCTGGACAGTTAGAGGTCTCATTTGTCTCTTGACGTTGCCACGTGACGGTATTTCTGTGACTCCCACCCACCAAACCTGAAATTGCATAGCTTCCTATTTAAACAGCAGACATAAAATAACACTGTTTTTGTTTTCTGGAACGAAGGCAATTTGGCCAGGAAAGTCACCACAAATGTGGACTTGCTTGAATTTTAATAGTAGTTCCAGCCCTCCCCTAAGTCTTCGATTTCTGATGTGATTCTGAAATGCTCCTGAGAAAGTTTACAACGTCAATGTGTGTGCAGCTCCCAGTAAGTACAACACTAGACAGGAAAACATATCAGCACAAAATTCAGGAAAGTGTTGGAAAATACTGTAATATATTAAATGTATACTACTCAATAAAACCGTTTTTACAGTTTGTCCTCCAGCAGTAAAATGGCAGCTCATTTTGAGATTGAGGCATACCATCAAGCACCATCACACCTGTGGTTTTAGTAGCATGTATGTTTGGTTTCTAAAAGTATATAAAATTATTTATGCCACACCTTGCATTTTAGCCGGCGAATTGCAGGAAAAGGAACATCGTTTTCCAAACATGGTCCCCCCTGGACAGGAGAAGGAGGCGAAGTAGACGTGGGATTGATCAGGAACCCCACAGTCAATGGGTTCGCAGGTCACATTCCTGTCCCATTTCCCATGCATGCACTCCAGGACAGTCTCCTTCTGCAGGGGGGGAAATAGAACTCTTCCCAGTCATTACATTAATGAGAATCCTCGAAAGAACAGCAGGTGGAGTGGTGTTGCTAGCGCTAATTGAATACTGTGTAAAAAGGTTAAAAGCATGACTTTCTAGAACATTAGAGGTTTTCTTTGAGCGAACTGTTCTGTAAAAAAATCTCCCTTCAGCTACATAGTCAACAAGGTCTATTCTTCATAATAATAGTTTGGGAGAATAATTGTTTACCTCCTACTTTGCTTATCCAGTGACCATACTGTAAAAATATGAGCTTTCTTTTTTCAATCAAATGTGAAAAACAGTTGTAGAAAGCACATTTGGATAAAAAGAAACCCATTGGCTGAAACAATGTTAGTGGCAGAAAGTAAGAACGTTGATTGCTGCTGTTTGTGTGAAATAAGTTACCTTCACTAGCAAAAAATACCCTGTACTTTATTTGCAACCAACTTTATACTTGCCAGTTTACAAACTGGTTCAGTCATTGGATAGGAATCTGTCAGCATCTTACAGGTCAGTAAGGCAAGTAAATAAAAAAAATCACCTGGCTAGGATGTAGATTAATGCCGCCAACCATTTTCAGCGTGAGCCCTTGATTACAGGTTATGGTGCACTTCAGGTGCTGAGCCTCCTCGTGGGAGCAGTTTACTGAGGCTTGTTGGATCTGCGGGGAGCTACACTTAGCAGCACTGCAGGACTTCCGCACACAACTGCGCAAAACAGAGGGCAGTGCGTTACAAAGCAGTCCTTCTATTGTATGGAACTGATTTAGCCATTCAGATTATCCATATCCATCAGTAGTACTAAAAATACACTTCATTTAAAAAATGTGTGAATATCAATTTTTTATTATTATTTTTTTTTAACAGGAACACATTTTAATAATTGTATTACTATGTTGTTATTTTTGTGTTATAACAGAATTCGCTACAGTGCCCCAAGATGGAAGTACAGCATTAAATATGACAGTAGAGTATATGTGCTCTTTACTGTACTACTACTGATAACTATCAGTCAGTCAGTAATATCCAGATCGCTTCACAGTATTTTTCAGACACTTTCCTAGCAGGGTTAAACAATAGAAAAATGCTGGGCAGACACTTTTCACACTGAAATATTTAACGTAAGTGCAGACAGTTATGTTAAAAAATCTATGAAGACAATTTATTATTATTATTATTATTATTATTATTATTATTATTATTATTATTATTATTATTATTATTATTATTATTTTAAATAAAAGAGTAAACTATGGGATAGCAGGCCAGATTTTCATTCTGTTTGTGTAAACAAATTGAACATTTGTCCTCAAAAGTTTCTTAACAACTTGAAAAAATGTAGTGGTTAAATGTACTGGTGAACCAGAAGAAACGTTTTACATACTGTGACTGTAGACAAGCTTACAGCTACTCTATACCTGTTGTAGTCTAGTTACCCAGAACCCAGGCAAGCATTCAAAGGGTGACTAGGTGGAATCGTACCAAGTTGTAAAGTCTTTTCTACTTGCCATTTTTGTTGTTGAGATTCACTTTCTTTTCCTTGTTTTTTTTTTTTTATTTTATTTTACATCAAAGGGGTTATTCTCACACAAGTTCAAATAATGTGATTTACAAGTATGTTAGTATGTTAGGACAAACAGAAGAAGCACGAAATTGAAACTTAACCACAAGAATGGCAGGACATTGCATCTTGCTTGCCAAGTAACTCTTCTGGAAAATAGGATATGAGTAAGTACATCTGTTTTTGCTGACTGAAGACCCCACCCTCAGCGCACCCGTTCAGGGCAAGGGCACTAAAATGGGAAGAGGTGCGCAGTGCAATGCCAGAGACAGCCACCAACGGAGATGAGAAGTTCAGGAGGACTGAGGCAGTCCGGAAAAATGGGAGACTCAGGTTGTGGGTCATGTTGATGACAAGTGGGTTCCGCTGGCAAGACAGCTGGTATGAACCTACAAATCAAAGGGTGATAAAAGTAAAAGGAACACTTTTGCAACAACAATTTCTACACACTGAATTCCATATTGTTGTAAATGTGTATCAACAGTAGCCGAGTACAACAAATGTTGTATACTGGTGGGTGATGGTTGCAAGACTCAAACACTAAACGTTACATGCTGTACCTTGAGTATGGTTTTTCCCATTTGTATCGCTGAGTTGGATCACCACTGTTTTCCTTCTCTGATCTCCAAGCATAGAACCATCTGAAGCCAAGTAGATAATAACTGAAGTTGCCACTGCAGGGTGGGCAAAATACACCTAGACGCAAAGGAATGGAAATGTGATTTGAAAAATCTTAACAAATAGAGCCTTAGTCCTGGCAAGAGTGAATAAAGTGTAAACACAATATACTTATTTAAACCATACCTTCAGCCACACCGTCTCCACTTGGTCAGAGTCAGAGTGTCCCTCAGAGTCGGCAGTGCAAGGAAACCAGGCGTATTGTGACAAACCACCGTTCCAATCCAGAAATTTGGACTTGCACACCTGAAAAATGATGTATTGCAAAACAGACTGGCCTGAACTTTCTTGCGTGGCACCTTTCACATGGAGCCCACAGTTAAAAACAGTTGTTCCAAGGTAATACATACTTGAAGTGCTTTCAAGTAAATCTTTTAAAAACCTCTTCTACCTTTAACTATGCTTTTTCAATGCAGTGTGCTTGTGGCAAGAAGATATGTATTCCAGAAACCTGGAAACTATTATTGTCAGATTAAAATATTAAGGTGGCAGATATTTAAAACACATATTTCAATCTGAAGCATTTTTATATTTTTGAGCCTTAGGTGATATTGTCTACCATAGATTTACCAGTAGGTTTCTTTCATAAAACCAATAATAGTAATGATAAGTTTCTCTTAATCAAGTCTAATCGGTTACTATTTGGCACCAGTTATTCAGTTACAACTTTCAAAAATGCAAGCCCCCTTTCGTGAAGTGATATAACGAATGGACTGAAAAGTTTATTTTACTGTACAAAAAAATCTAAGCATCTTCTGTTGCACAGTAATGTGACAGATCCTTTTAACAGTCGTGCTTGTCATGTATGTGGCCAGATGTGGCACAGTCATATTTGATGTAGAATACAATTGTGTACCACATGTGAAGTTAGTATGTCAAAGTTTGCTCTCATTTGGAAACCAAAATGTCACATTCCAAAGAAGTACGTATCTGAAATGGCTTATGAGATAGCAGTTGTTTAAAAACACAAATCCTTCTTTGTGAATAAGCCAACGAATAATAAATATGTGGACAAGTAAACCATACGAGGCTGTAGCAGAAAAACCAAACCTAAACCCAGCAACTCTTATGGATGTTGCTTTCAAAGGTTTAGTGCACAATTACTGACTTTTATAAAAACTAATACAGTACCCATGCTCCACTTTGCAGTACCTGGTTGAGTGAGGGTTCTCCTTTCACTGCTAGCACAGGGCACTTGGTGTCGTCCTGATGGGAGGCAAAGGCCTTGGCTGCCCACTGATCTGTGAAGCCCTGTGGGGTGAAGACTCCACAGTCCTGCACACTGGAGCCCCTCTCAAACTCCTCACACAGACCATCACCATCAAACACATAGCACTGGCTGGGCTCTCCTATTAGGAAAACAGGTTATACTGATTTGTATATGATCTGAACCTCTCTTCCATTAATCAGCAGAAATGCAATATGTTATTTCATGAAAATGAGGTCCATATGAGGGGGAGAAAGAAATCCAGCTTCCATTTGTAAAGCAGATTTTTCAGAATTTAATTGTCATTAATGAAATATTTTGGACTCTTAAATGTAGCTGTTTGTAGCTGTGTTGTGTAACTGTTATCTGTGGACTACACAACATTAGAATAGAACCGCTTTTTGGTGTGAATAGTATAATCACATTCCACACCACAAATGCAGAGTCTGATTTATAAAAGTTTGCAATAACAATGTGCTAAACTTTTTGCAACATTTAAAAAATTGTTGGCAAGGCATGAAACCATTTTAACATGTTACTAATTTTGTTTACAACTTACTACATAACATTGTGTTTGTCTAATCTTGACAGTCACTTACCTTCACAGTTGAATCCTGCCTCTTTGTAACATTTTTTAGAACAACCATCCCCATCAAGCAGATTGCCATCATCACATTCTTCTCCCTGCATTCTACATGGAATAAGGGGAGACCGGTTGTAGTTAGCTCAGCTTGAATAGCCATGGATTTGCACATTTTGTAACCCAGATGTTGGTTATTTGTTAACTTCACCTATCATGTTAGTAGGTAATAGAGGTTTGAAAACAACAAAGCAACTACAATATTTGTCCACCGGGTGGCAGCAAGTGCTAATTGAAAATCCATTAGACAGATAAATATTAAAACACAATTTAGACACCAGTTCTTACATTATTATTATTATTATTATTATTATTATTATTATTATTATTATTATTATTATTATTATTATTATTATTTAATCTGTATCCATTTTTTTTTTCTGAACAGAGAGAAATGAGTGTTTTTCTTACCGTTGCACTTGCCCATCTCCACAGTAGGGGGCGCCATGGACATAGGACAAGACTGGAGAGGGCACACTCAGAGCCTGTTCTGCTTCAACCTGAACCTTGTACCTGTACACCTGCCCTGGGGTCACATCCCTGAAACACGCATAGGACAGGCAGGCTTGTCAGTATTTTATCCGACACTTTCTATAACTTTTAACACTAAGCAGTAGAAAGAAAAGTAAGCACAGTGCAATAAACGTGTTACAAGTGACTCCATATACACAAGCATAAATCATATTTAAGGCAAAAAATTATTAGTGTGTTTTTATTAAATAACCTTACACCAATAAAGTAGTCCCATGCATAACTTTGAACTACACACTAAGATAAAATGAGTAAATTAATTGAATTGAAACATGTAAAAGAAAGTACATCATTTTTTTTTGATAGTGTGCACATTGCCATTGAAAAAATACACCAGGGGGCGGAGTTGAGATGGCATTGAATTGTTTTTTTTCTTCCTGTCAGTGCAGACTCACTGAGCAGAACAGACGTAAGGAATAAAAATAAATTCAGCGACGTCTCGGATTTCAGTAATTAGTTCAAGATCTGTGTCAGAGAAGGGTGGATAATGTGTCTTCTTTGTGTTTTTCT
Organism: Polyodon spathula; assembly: GCF_017654505.1. Lineage (NCBI taxonomy): Eukaryota > Metazoa > Chordata > Actinopteri > Acipenseriformes > Polyodontidae > Polyodon > Polyodon spathula. Next base: position 8,733,332 of record NC_054547.1, on the reverse strand, counting down.
TTAGCGTTTACAAACCACTAAAAATACATAATTTTATTGACAAAGTCAGGGTGAGTGTGCATAAAGACAGGAATTTTTATTTATTTATTTAACTTTTTTTTTTTTTTCTGTTTTGCTATCTTCCAGTTCATTTGATTGTTCGTCATGCCTACTTACTACTTTTTTTTTGCATGTAATTGGCCACTCAGCTCATAGTTACAGCTGTACATCTGTAAGTGAGTGTAAGCAAGATGGTTACCGATACTTAATTTAAATTTTGTGAGGCAACGCAGTGATTTAGAATATGTGACAAGGCTCCAACTGTACGTATTCATCCAATATACAGACAGCTGGAACCTTGCTCAACCAATCACATCACTTGTTTCACGTTCCATTACGAGCGTATATATACACTGAAGAAAAATATAAATGCAACATGTTTCATGAGCTGAAATAAAAGATCCCAGAAATTTTCCATACGCACAACAAGCTTATTTCTCTCAAATTGTGTGCACAAATTTGTTTACATCCCTGTTAGTGAGCATTTCTCCTTTGCCAAGATAATCCATCCACCTGACAGGTGTGGCATATCAAGAAGCTGATTAAACAGCATGATCGTTACAAAGGTGCACCTTGTGCTGGGGACAATAAAAGGCCACTTTTAAAATGTGCAGTTTTGTCACACAACACAATGCCACAGATGGCTCAAGTTTTGAGGGAATTGGCATGCTGACTGCAGGAAAGTCAACCAGAGCTGTTGCCAGAGAACTGAATGTTCATTTCTTTACCATAAGCCGCCTCCAACGTCATTCTAGAGAATTTGGCAGTACGTCCAACCTGCCTCACAACCGCAGACCACGTGTAACCACGCCAGCCCAGGACCTCCACATCCGCTTCTGCACCTGCGGGATCGTTTGAGACCAGCCACTCGGACAGCTTATGAATCCCGGTTTCAACTGTACCGGGCTGATGTCAACGCTGTGAACAGAGTGCCCCATGGTGGCGGTGGGGTTATGGTATGGGCAGGCATAAGCTACGGACAACGAACACAATTGCATTTTATTGATGGCAATTTGAATGCACAGAGATACTGTGACGAGATCCTGAGGCCCACTGTCGTGCCGTTCATCTGCTGCCATCACCTCATGTTTCAGCATGATAACACGGACATGTCGCACCCATCTGTACACAATGTTTGGGATGCTCTGGATCGATGTGTACGACAGTGTTTTCCAGTTCCCGACAATAATCAGCAACTTCGCACAGCCATTGAAGTAGTAGGAGTGGGAAAACATTCCACAGGCCAAAATCAACAGCCTGATCAACTCTATGCAAAGGAAAAGTGTCGTGCTGCATGAGGCGGTGGTCACACCAGTTTTCTGATCCACGCCCCTACCTTTTTTTTTAAGGTATCTGTGACCAACAGATGCATATCTGTATTCCCAGTCATGTGAAATCCATAGATTACGGCCTAATGAATTTATTTCAATTGACTAATTTCTTTATATGAACTGTAACTTTGTAAAATCTTTGAAATTGTTACATGTTGCATTTTTGTTTTTTTTTGTTATAGTATATATATATATATATATATATATATATATATATATATATATATATATATATATATATATATATATATATAAAGAGAGAGAGAGAGAGAGAGAGAGAGAGAGAGAGAGAGAGAGAGAGAGAGAAAGAATAACAGATGGGCTTCAATGAGTTACAGGAAAATAATTTAATCTATGATTTCTGTGATGTCATATATTATGAGACCACAGGTCGAGTCGCAGAAACCCGAGATGGAATTGTTTTCCTATAATTCATGGAAGAGGCCAATCTATTTTTTATAATAATTGGATACCCTTGTGATGCTAATATTAAAAGGTAGTGTTTCAGTGCTGTACAGACTTTCTATGTTGTTATCCGTTTCACTGTGATAGAAATGTACCAGCTGTACCCTTTTTGTTGATCATTAATGAACATTTCTGTACTGAGGGTGTTGTCGAGTGATTTAAAACTAGACATTTTGTGTTTGAATTGAAAGTGATGGTCTCGAGGCGTCGAATGGGTCAAAGTTCAAGTATATTTTCCTCTAGAGGAATTATCACGTCACTACTGTGGTATTATGCCTTTTTTTTGTTAGAATTGCTTAGGATGCAAATATAGCCTTCATATATATATATATATATATATATATATATATATATATATATATATATATATATATATATATATATATATATAGCAGTAGCGATATATAGTATATCAGTAGCGATATATATATATAGTAGCGATCTCAGTTCCCGCAAGCAGGCGCATCCACATACAGGCGGAGAGCATGCGCGAGTACTAAAAGATCCAGTACTAATAGGTCGAAAGCAATGCTCATGCTTAGTATAGTAATGTTTGATCTCAGGTCAAGGTAATAAAGACTTTATATTTTAAATGCAAATTCCAATCTCTGTTACAGTAATAATAAATAATATGTCTTAAGGAAAAGCTCAGGTTGTCCGTCAATGTTTTAAGTTAAAGCTGCAACCAATAACTCTTAAGTGGCTACCAAGGAGTGCCTGCACCTGCTGCCTGGTAGTATGCCGAGCCATTAAGTGAAAGACAGGGACTCTGGGTGTAGTCAATGTGTCTTGCACTTGTCCTGTGCACTGTAGTGTAATTCTGTGGTCTGGCATCCAGTGGAAGTGATAAACACCAGCTCCTGTGGCCAACTTTTTGGTGTAAAGTTTAGCAACCGCAATATAAGTGGTATGTACCAATTGGATTTCAGATGGCAAACCTTTTAGCTCGTATGTACATACCCCCCTCTGGAGACGTGTTTTGTCCAGAGATTTAATGAAAGAATATTCATTCTTTTTTTTGTACTTTACAACAACAAACAAGCTCTTTAGTATTTTTTTTTTTTTTTTTTTTAAACTCAAGTTGGCTTAAAAGTATTGGTTTTGTGTTTGGTTATACTGTACATAAATTGGAAAGCTGAGCCACTGATCTTTACTCACTCATGCAATGAAAGATCCAATGACTTACTTATCTGTAAATGTTCGCTCTGTTTGTGTCACTGGCCCTTGAGGAAAAGATGGCTCTCTCAGTAATCGGTAGCGGAGTGGCCAGCAGCTGGAGCAGATAGGGTCCCGGGACCGAGAGCTCAGGAGGACAGCGTCGATCTCCATCTTCTCATCCAAGGTGTAGATCTTCACACCAGTCACCTTCTTTCGGGTGTTGATGCGTAGAGTGAGCGGCACGTCACAGAATGTGTGCAGGGGACCCAGCTCGTGGGGTTCCCCATCGTCAGTGAGAACCTCAATGTTCGAGATGGCACTAGAGGAGTCTGTGGACAGGTCACAGGCATAAAATATATATATTACATTGCATAAGCCTGAAATGGTGTGAAAAAAATGGTTCAGTTTATATTGTTACTTCAGATAGTACCGTTAAGCATGTAAAACACATCCTGGTCATCCTAGAATCTTGTTGTCCATTAGCTAATGCCATTTCAAATTTCTTTGTTTCTTTATTTATAGCTACACTGAAAACAAAGAACATGCAAAATCACCTGTGGAGATATAGGTGGTCCACACTGAGAGGCTCTCTGCAATGACAGGGTGGAGAAAATTGAGCTCTAGAGCACAGCCTTGAGGTTGAGGACAGGGCACGGTCATGTTGGCATCATAGAGGTGCAGTTCCGGGCTCCAGGCTTGAAGGCTGGGCTCGCAAGGTTCGTCAACATCAGGTGGGCCTGTGTGGACAAGAATAAAATAACGCAAAGCTTGAGTTTCATTTAGCCTTTTGTCTGTGTAAGTGGGATTTGAAACTCAAACTCTGAGGAGCTCATGACAACATTATGAGAGACAAATATTTTAACTGTTTGAACTAAGCATAACAAAAGAGCAAAAACCAAAACCAATTACCAAATGAACAATCAATTGAATCTCGTTATCGAACAAGTATCTATTAGGAAGAAATGTTTTAAGTGGCATAAACAACTTAAAACTTGAAACAGTGAATTTTTTTTTTTAAAGATTCAACACTTGTCATTGTTTATCCCTTACTTAGGCTTATTGTTTTCAATATATATTTATCTGTGCCATCTGGACACCTCTCACATGTCACATGCTTGATGTCATGCAAATCGCTTGCTGCAAGACCAACTGTATTAATATTGTATATTAAATAAACTTGTCATTCCCATTGACTGCAATCGGTCAGCTTAAATCAGGTAACTTATTGAGGACAATTTCTCTTTTAAGTTAAGTCCAAGATGGCACAGGCAAACAGCCACTTGTGAAAGGGTGGCTTGCAGTGGTGACATCAGACCAGAATAGAAACCAAAACACGGAATTGCGGTGAACCTGAGGCGCTATGACGCTCAATAATTTATTAAATAATAAAACAAAAGACTTGAAAAAACAAAATACACAAAACAAAAGGGCACAAGGGCCAAACAGACAGACACTAACAAGTAGTATGCTGGCTGCGAAACCAGCATACGTAGCAATTGTTTCTCTTTTTTGTAAACTTAGGCCTCTCCTCTGACATTCTCCACCTGAGCGCAGAAAGCTGCAGCTTTTTATAGAGGTGACCATCTCCCGATCAGTAACAATTAATCAATGAATTAACTCGGGAGATGTTCACCTTCTGCACAAGGTTTTTATGAATGGGGATTTTAACCCCATTCATGTGATTATTCACACAACAAATAATTATATCGGACGGCTTTCGTTCATCCGCACAGAACACACACACACACACACACACATACTATATATACGTAGATATATATATATATATATATATATATATATATATATATATATATATATATATATATATATGGGACACTCTACCACATATGCCCCTCCTTGTGCGCAGCACACATGGCCTCAAAAGGCCCCTTAGTCCCCAAAGTCCTGGTTCACAGTCCCGGCCCAAGAACAGGGGCAGCAATGGGCCAAGGGCGGCGGCCCACCCCAACAACTGTCGCAGCCAGGCCGACCGTACACAGGCCGGCTCCTCCGGCCGAAGCAATCCTGGCCACCGCCCGGCTGTCTGGGAGGTGGTCTCTTGACCCTTCTCTGTAGCTGGCAGCTCCCCCTTGTGGGGCTCCAGTCACCAAATTCCCTGCAGCAAAACTGCTGCAGGGGCAGGTGGTCTCCTGACCTCTCCCCCTTCTTCATAGCCAGCAGCTCCCCCTTTTTGGGCTCCGTCCACAGTATTTCCAGCAGAAAAGCAGGGCTGACAGCAACCTCAGTCAAAGCGGAGCAAGCAGCGACCCAAGGCGGTGGAGATGGAACCAGCAGGAATTCACCCTTTGTTGGTGGAAACAACGGTCAGGGTTCCTCTCCCTCTGGCACTGGAGATGGTAGTGAAGGTTCCTCTCCCTCTGGCACTGGAGATGGCAGCGATGCTTCCTCTCCCTCTGGCACTGGAGATGGCAGCAATGGCTCCTCTCCCTCTGGCACTGGAGATGGCAGCGATGGCTCCTCTCCCTCTGGCACTGGAGATGGCAGTGATGGCTCCTCTCCCTCTGGCACTGGAGATGGCAGCGATGGCTCTTGTACTTTTGGTGCTGGAGATGGCAGCAGCAGGGCCCCTCCCATAACCGCAGCCAGGTAGTTGAGCACCATGGCTATGATGTCTGGGAGGGATGCTGGGTGGTGTTGCTGTTCCCAGGCCTCCTAGCGCTCCCCATTTTGGGCCCACAGGAGGTTGATCACAGCAGGGAGGGCCTCCTCGATATCTCTCTCAGGGTCCGTCAGCCAGTCCCAAATCCCCTCAGAGGAGAGTGGATCAGTTTGCCTCAGAGGATGCAGGTCCTCTCCCACAGGCGCTTGGGACAGACAGAGGCAGAGGCAGCTCCTGCTCCTCTCCTCGTGAGGGTGGTGGTGAAAACAGCAGGTATTCTACCTCTGCTGGTGAAGACTTGGGCTGTGGACCTGAAGACTTCCCTTTCTTGGGCTGTGGACACTCTGTCTCCTCCCTCTTGGGCTGTGGACAGGTTGTGGACAGACCAGGAACCTCCTCCGGTTCCTGGTCTGGGCAATCTCTTGCCCTTTCCTGCCAAGGAGGGGGTTGGTCGGGTGCTACGTGCCCGATCTCGCCAACGGCAAAGCACCATTCCTCACCTTTCAGGCAGGTGAGGCAGACTTCTAGCGTAGTAGAGATAGCGCAGGACCTGGGACCGGCCCTGTGCTGCTGCTGATGCGCTGCTGCAGCCGCTGCTTCCTCCGTCCACTTCCCATTTTTATTTTTTTCAAACAAACAAAAAACACTCCTTTTCTTTAAAAAAATATCCCAGTATTCATGGTCTGACACTAGGAGGTGCAGTTATCCCACGATGACACCAACTGTGAAAGGGTGGCTTGCAGTGGTAACGTCAGGCCAGAACAGAAACCAAAACATGGAATGGCAGTGCACCTGAGGCGCTACGGCGCTCAGTACTTTATTAAATAATAAAACAAACACAAAGCACCAAACAAAAAGGAACAAGGGTCAAACAAACAGACACTAACAAGTAGTATGCTGGCTACGAAACCAGCATAGGTAGCAAATGTTTATCTCTTTTTTGTAAAGTTAGGTCTCTCCTCTGACACTCTCCGCCTGAGTACAGAAAGCTGCAGGCTTTTATAGAGGTGACCACCTCCCAATTAGCAACAATTAATCAATGAATTAACTCGGGAGATGGTCACCTTCTGCACAAGGTATTTATGAATGGGGATTTTAAGTCCATTCATGTGACTATTATTAGATCGGGTTTTCGCCCCTCTCACGCAACAAATGATAATATCGTCCATCTGCACAAAACACAAATATATATATTACAAATAATACTAACCAAAATAATAACAATAATAATACAAATAATAATAAAACAGTGCACACACACACACACACACACACACACACACACACGTGTGTAATATATATATATAAAAAGTACAGTCCCCCGCCCATATATATATATATATATATATATATATTATATATATATATATATATATATATATATATATATATATATATGGGCGGGATACCACACCACCACTGTTTTTTTACTGTTGTCTGTTGACCACATCGAAACAGGAAGGAGCCAGAAGACTGCACTGTGCCTTTAATTCAATAACCCATCCTTTTTTAATATCTCAGTGTTTTGCTGATGTGTCTTCACATGTGCAGATTGAAAAAGAACAAATAGCATAAAGCCAAAGAAAAGTATAAAAATAAATTGGTCGGATAAACAGGCAAGGTCTGACCTCCAGTCAATTAATTATTCTATCAGATGTGACTGTTTTTTGATGGGGGATGCAGCACGATTTGGAAATCAAGCTGTTTCATCCTTCCTGCCCTGAACAAGTTTACCGTAACGCTGCTTGGCTTTTTATGACTTTCCAATCTTGCCCGCTTCGCACAGCGCCAACTCACATTTCAAGAAAAAGAAAACAGCAAACAGTATTCTGGCATTTTAAAAACACATCTCACATTTTGATGGTTTAACACTACAGATGTGCAGAGCCTTCAGATTTGGAATTCCCTGCTATGGGTGAAGCAAAAGAAAACTATCTTGACATATCTTTCCGGACTAGTATAGCAAGATTGTAATCAGTCATAAGGGCCACTGTTATCAGTTTGCTCAAGTATGTCCAGGTCTAAAAGCTGCTAATTATGCGTCCTTTACTCCACTAACATACAATAGAAAAAGCTTTCCAAATCAGTTATTTCATGTAAAATTGCAGATCCATAAATGTGAATATGTCCTACAGTTGAGCTGATAGGATACTAAATCCAAACACATCTGTCTGGATAAATTATGTTAATTATGTCAACTGAACTTCAAAAAAGATTTAAAAATATATAAAAGATGAAGTAGTTAATTATTTGTCTTTATTCTTGTGCATGGATCATTCATTTTATAACATTGTTATTGTTTTATTTTGCTGTTGTTTATATGCTGTGCCATTTGTTTCATTTTTTGCATATGTTTGCTAGTTACAATAAAATCATTGCCATATTTGTCTTACTGGAAGACTCCTAAGTTTGAATGACATAAAGTAAAGAAAAGGGTTTGATGTCCATCAATTACAGGTGCAGCCTACTCCAATATAAAAGCATCCTGATTAAAATAATCAGTTACATCTGTTGCACAAAGAATACAGTTTCAGGAAAATAGGGTATACATTTTTTTTAATGACAGCTGATTCCTGGATCTCAACCAGCATTACCAAACTGCAGAACTATGCAGAGAACCCTTGTTTTTAAGTGGATCAAAGTGAGAGTTAGCTTTTTCTTAAGATATGAAGGCAATTATTCCCTTTATGATTCATTTCTCTATTCATCTTTTCTAGTTACCTTGCACGCACATGGCAGACAGAAGGAGAGTGGACCTCTCTGCTTTATTATAATCATAACTGGATTTATTTATTTATTTTTTTAAATAGCAGGGTCAATTAAAATTGCTTTACACCTTACAGCAGGGAATGGAGATGTTTTTTGATTAAATAAAAATTGTGTTAAGAAAACACTTAACATAGTAAGAGTTACAGAAAAACAATATATACACTGCTGTGCAAAAGTCTTAGACATTTTTCTCTGATGCATTATGAGCATCAACAATTTACTCGAAGCCTCCACTAGTGTTTTCTACTATTATAGCAACCTTGACTTGCATAAAGAAGGAAAAACACTCCGTGAAATAACTCGCATCACTCCATTTTCAAGGTGTGGTATCTCAAGCTAATCAACAAGTACAGAGAAACATCTTCTGTAATTGACAAACCCAGGACTGGAAGACCCAAAAAGCTGTCTAACAAGGATGAGCAATACTTGAAGATAATATCCTTAAGGAATAGAAAGAAGACAAGCGTTAAATTGACAACAGGACAGGCAGAAGGCACAGGTGTCATTGTCCTTCAAATCAACAGTACGGTCACTCTTGAAATCAGGAATTGAAGGATGTGCTGCAGTAAGAATACCTCTGTTAAGAAAGGGGAACAAGACTAAGAGGCTAAAATATGTACAAGAACACAGAAATTGGACTATGGAACAATGGTCAAAGGTGGTTTGACTGTTGATGGATGGGCATCGACACCTGTGCCTTCAGCTAGGTCTGTTGTCAGTTCAACGTTTGTTTGGCTGTGGGCAGATGCTGAAATGACATAACATTCTAAGCTATTCGGCATCTGCCTGCTGCAACTGGGCACTTCGCCAACTGTCCAGGCATTACAGCAATTGCCTGATTTCGGCAACGGTCCATAACATATAAATAAATATATTATATATCTTAAAAAATAAAATAGCCAGAATCTCAGTCTACAATAAATAGATTCAAATCTGTGTGAAAATCAGACTTATTTTTTATACTTCAGTGCAGTAACATACAAATAATCATGTGCCTGTAAATCCATAAAAAAAAAGTAAAGTTATAAAGACATCTTTGCCATTGAGAGAGGATCTCTTGCTTGATGCGGTGTTGGATTTGATCAAACCAGTGCACTTTTCACTTTATGATCAGTCTTGTATTGATCAGTAAAACTTTCACTGACCCATCACTGGCTTGTTCTCACATTTCTTTCTTTAAAATAAAAGAGACATCATATTTTCACTGCATTGCAGGGCATGTCAACATGTTTTGTTTTTTATATACACTGTATATATCATGGGTTATTTTCGGTTGATATTTCCAATGTCTACAAACTGTCATGAAATCGCAGTTTATTCTGACAATGAAAACAGCTTCCGGTACCTACTCCTTTTTTAAACTTGACTGAAGCACTCAAAAGCAGAATATTTGGAAATTTGGAAAAGTGGCTTTCCCACAATAAAGGCTATTTAGGTAATTTTTCAGTTAGTTAACACTGGACCTCTATAGCATGTAAAATACAGGTACATGTTACATTAAAACGTACCAAATTGATTTGTCGATTGGTTTCAATGATTGCAGATAGTCTGAAACACACATGCACTTACCCACAGCCTCTTCGGGTGTCCAGTATCCAGAGGAGTCACAGATCCGGGTTGAAGTTGCAGTGTGTGCATACTGACGAAATGTTCCATCTTCATCACAGTCCCCACATACTGTCCCCTCCTCTCTAGGGGACAAAGTAACAGCCTAAATATATCGGTTATTATAAACCAGTGAGTTCCTATCAGCTGATCAAAATGCCCTATTCACTGTCATTTCATAATCTGGCTTCTTGTGATAAAGAACTGCAAATCAATCACCATATAATTTAAACAAAAAATGAAACATTGTCATTTACCCCACGAAAAAAGGTGTACTGTGTTCATGAACTCTGCTGCAGTTCTCTCACCATAAGTTGTAAGGAGAAGAAGTTACATATTGAGTTTTTAAGGTATAGCCTTTTACACATTATTGTAAGCACTGCATCAATCCCATGGTGACCTTTCCAGATGGATCTATTCTAAAAATTAACACAGTATAGCTACTCTTGTAAAAACCTGCTACTTCATTAAGATTCGCCGAGCTTCAGCAATGAAAGTCCCATACCTCTCATGCAGCGCCCCACTCACAGGAGGCAGCCAATGAATGGACACTGAATCAGCACTTTGCGCAATCACAAAAGGAGAAACAGGGATAGGGGTGGGCTTTTTGCTGTGGACCCATGTCTGGTAAACCAAGTCCAGGTAACAATGCATTCGAGCCACCTGGTTGGGAGTGAAGCTATTGGTACAGTCGTCATCTGTGGAAAAAAAATGGATGGTGTATTTTTCACTAGAATAATATTTTATATTTTACTAGGCTGTTTAAAAACAGAAAGCTATTGTTTAACTGTAATATATTATTTTATACCCTGCATATTTTCGTTTCTCAAGTTTGAATGTTAATCTGTTTAAATATGATGAGACTTCTCATATTTGTTCCTGTCACTTATATAAGTACTGACCAAACTGAAAATTGCTCAGCTTTGGATCACTTATCATACTCCACCTACTAAAGCTACAGTATGTTCCAATTCTTTAATTTGATTAAGGCAAGTAATTTATAATCTGCAGGTGATAAGCCTTCTTCCAGTTTTAGTATTTTAGAGTGCTTTAGTGTTTTAGAGATATGTTCTTAACCTAGTAGTCACCCTACTGTATAGCCTACTGTATAACCTCCCACTCAGAAGTCAGCAATACTGGCTGTGGTACCTGTGTAGCTCATGTAGTTGTCAAAGGGTGTTCCCTGGTAGAGTGTTGTGCCACATGTGTCATTGACAGGGTCTGGGTCACGACAGACTTTGGATTTGGGCGTTGGCGCTGTGTCAGCACAGAGGTCGCCTGTCTCCAGGGAGGGTATGGTCTCCCGACAAGGGTCATCACAGGACTCCCGCTCACTGACCCCTTTGAAGACATGGTAAAGCCCCAGAATGTGTCCCAACTCATGAATCATGGTATTGGTGTGCCCGACAGTCCCAAAATAAGAAGGATTTAACACCATTCCACCTGAAAAAGAGAAAACAAAGCATGATGCATATTAAACTTTAGGGGGTCCCCAAATGGCTCACCTGGTAAAAGCACTGCCACATGGCGTGCACGGTGAGTCATACAACCAGAGAACGCAAGTTCGAATACTGGTTGTGCGAAGCAGCCCGTCTTCGCTGGGGCGGGGGGTGCCGCATTAGCTTCAGTGCTCCCAGGGTTGGGGAGGTGGGACCCATCTTAAACTGTTTCTCCACACCAGAGCCATATATAGAGAGAATTTGGGCCACCTTTGATATTTTAGGTTCGGCGAACGGCATCAGGTGATTGGTCAGTCCCTTTCACGTGACCTAAATTGGCGCAATGTTGTCACCACTTTCTGCAGTACTGTACATTCATTTGCACTGACAGCTAACAAAAACAAACAAAAAATAGTCTTTTGTTCATTATATCATTATAGTGAAAGGTGAGAGTACATTAATGAGATGAGATTGTGAATAAACGTAGAATTTCATGTACCTGTTTAGTATAATACAACATTATTTTCGTTTCGGATGCATAGTTACACAGAGTGCACTTTTTATTAAAGCTGGCTTCACTGTGGGGGTGGTACACCATGCGTACAGATGATGAAAGATTTGGGAGACTAAAGTGAGATGTTTAAATTGGACACCGACCAACAATTCTTTTCTATGTGAGGGAAGTTAATCCTGTATTAATATTATTTCTTAGCAGTTTACTACAGATGCTGATTTGCACTTGCCATCTTAGTTTTAAATAATATAAGGTTTTAATATTAAACATTTTGAAGAAGACTAGTATGAACAAAATCGCTCAAATAAGGCAAAGAAATTAAATTGAAAGCAATATATTCTACTCTGCACTGACTAGGAACTCTCCTGATCAAATAATAACACTGATCAGCTATTCACTAGTCAGATTGGTATCAGGACTAGTGAACAGCTGATCATTATGCAAATTTGATCAAGATGTTATGTATTATCAACTAATACAAGATAAAAAGAAACTTTCAAATATTGATAAAAACACAATATAAAATAAATACTGAAGACGATATTGTGTTTTTTATATTTTATTCTTTAAACACTGTGATGCTGACTACTGGTAAGGAACTAAATCAATTTAGCAAAGGTTTAACCATCAATTTATAGATGATGAATCAGTATTCATCATCAGTAATGTTTTCATTTAATAAAATTAACCCAAGCACACTTTGTCTATGTGATTTTAATAACTTATTACAACATATGAAACATTTCCATACCACAGATTTCCTCATAGATTTACATTGCCGAGAGTGCACGCCCAAACTGGTTTCGTGACAACATGGTGCCTGTGCTGACAGGCTCTGCCCCACACCGCTCTGCGGCGACCCCTACAGGCCAGGTGTTGAGTGAGCTTGGGGGCAGAGATTTGCTGGGTTGGTCTTTTTCCTCCAGAGGCCTGGGTGTAAAAAGACGCCGATTGGCTTATCGGAGGACGCCCACTGAGCCTCGGATCCCTGAGCTGTGTGGGGAATCACCACGGTGAAGGAGAAAAAAAATAATAATAATAATACTTGCGCATTCCAAATTGGGAGAGAATTTAAATAATTGGGAGATTCTAAATAAAAATAAATAAATACATTTAAAATAATCCCATTTAATGAAGATTTTGTTTAAGTACGTAAAAAATTATATTATCCAACAGGCACAAAGAAGCCATCTGACACGTAATCTGGTTTGCTTCAAAGATTTATTTATTTATTTAGTTTTGTAGTTAGCTTTGGGTGTCACGAAACTGAACAAAGCTAAAACTTTATTGAAAAAATATGTAAACCATGGGGCTGGATGACAAAGTAGATTAAAATAAAGGAGCTGTATTTATAAAGCATGAGCGTACTTATAAGTGCATTGCAGTCCTATGCATTTAATGGCATGGCGATACCTCAATTTATATTACAAAAAAGCTGTTTAATAATCCCATGCCACTATGTTAAACAGAAGATGTTATGTAACATATGTACTAAAATCTCACTCCTTCAAAAGCTAGATAACTGAAGGGTGTCCCAGAGTCTTAATTTACATCCCACCCTTTCCACACACATTCTTGTATCAGGCTTGTAAAAATGCTTTAGACTTTTTTTATAAAGTCCCTCAGAACTCATTATTAACAAGTGGAAGTGGATTTACCTTCCCTGGTATGCTTGTAAAAAATTGGGAAATAATGCATAATCCCAAAAAGAAACAAAAATGTTCACAATGTTTCTTTTCTTTTCTTTTTTTTTCTTATTGGAACTCTATAAAGTGGGCTGTAAAACATAGAGCCAAAAACAGCAGTCTTACGCTAAATATCAGCTTGTCTTTCTACTCAAAGCTGGCCGATTCTGAACATCCCATCTGCCCCAATTAAATCTAAAAAAGAATGGTTTGTTTTAAGCATTTACTCCCACTGATCAAGTGTATATATTAATTTTTCGGACAAAATGCACAGGGATATTCCCTTACGAATCTCCATTCAAGGTTGCTTTGCAAAGGAAAAATCTGATCAAACATTAGCTAGAAAAAGATGTTGATGCTAGAAAAATCCAAGCTATGCCACTGCCGACCGTAGATGGTAGTTCCGGAGCACAATTGGCCAAGCGCCGCCCGGGAGGGGTAGGGGTTATGTCGGCTGGGTAGTCCTTGGCTGGCCGTACACCAGCAACCCCTATGGCTGGCCTGGCACCGGCAAGCTGACCTGTATGCAATTCAGAACTGCATGGTCCGCCAATGATGTAAGTTCTGAATATGGCCGCAAGGCGGGCTTGCAGAGCGAAAAAAAAACTGGCAGCTGACGGCGCTCGTTTCAGAGGACGCAAACGCTTGTCTTCATCTCTCCCGAGTTAGTTCAGGGGTTGCAGCAGTGATCCAGGTTGAATAATAATTGCAGAAAACGTATATACTGTACATACTGTATATACTGTACAGTACAATATGGAGCCCTAAAAGGGCATTCATGGGAGACCTGGACTGGAGAGCAGACCTTGATTTAATGAGCATGAAAATAACTCACTAGTTAAAATAATAAAATAAAAGCAGGGGACCTGGCAATCATGCATATATGGCAGCAGGGTAATTCCCATTTGTTCGAGCAAAAGGTCAAAACTGTTGGGAAGGCAGCGTGCCTAGAAGTCTATGCTCCAAGTCTTTGCTTTTGTACATTGAGTTGTAATTCATACTCATTAGGGCACAGAATGACTGAGTGTTGTCAAGGGCACAAGGACAGAAAGCCTCCCTCCTGGTCACGTCAGCAAAGCAGCGGTAAGATTAACAGCAAAACGTGGTAACAATTGTCCAAACTTTCAGTAGAAAACAGACATGCTGCCAGCAGAACCCTCATAGAGCTAGGCTCCAACCATTCAGCATGTTTAACCAGTGGACAAAGCCGGTGATTACAGCTGTTTCTATGTAAACTTACAGAAACACCTACATCATGGCAATCCAGAAAATAAGTCCTTGTTCTTACAGCTCCAGCTGCTCAGAGGTTTTTTTTTTTTTTATTGTTTAACTAAAAGAAACTGTGGAAAAATATGTCTTGCAGTATTCTGCACCATTAGATTGCACGGGACACTTAAAGTAACCAAAGAGCACGTAGCTTGGTTTGTAAAACCTTGCGATGACTTACTGTAACACAAGGCTGAAAAAGTATGGAAAGCCATATCTTTATCTGGTGCAGGCTGGTATGATGACAAGGGACATTATAAAACAATCTCAGTATTTGAGACAATAATTAACCCTGCTGTAAAATTAACATTAACTAGTCATGAAAAAAAAAATGATTGTACTGTGTTTCAATTAATTAATTATATACATTTCCAAAACACACTACTTTTGCTTGCTCCGTGCCTTAATTCATTCTCATCATTCAATCACAGTCATCTAAGCAGGTTTTGTTCTTCCTTGGTACTGTATACCAGAGGTGCGCAAACTTTTTATAAGTCGCCCCCCTTACTTAGCATACATTTTGTTTACACTTGGCAAATCATCATTTAGCTAACATTTCTAACAACTAATTCCATGAAAAAATACATGTAACTTAAATCTTTCTTTTTTTTTTTTTTACATTGGCAATTCTTTGCTCACCACTATTGTATACAGTAATTTTGTTAATCTGTTTTTTTTTTTACTAATATCTATTTTTCAGGCATAAACCAGGTACGTGAAAAAAAAAAGAATGTGTGTTACCCAGGTGACTGAGAGCCTCTTTAGCCCAGGGCCAAGTGGCAGCCCCTGCCAGCTCTTCTCGGACAGAGTTCTTTGCGAAGAACACATTGAGATTCTCAGACCCACTGAGCTGCAATGCCTCCTTCAGCTCCTTCACACTCATGTAGGTTCTGTGGCAGAGAGAAAAAACAGACATCTGTTATCATTGACCATCATTTTCATTATGCCCAAGGTCATCAAAATTCAGCTGACACAACCCTTTAGTAGAGCTCTTGCATCCAAGATGAAATTGAATGAGAGGTTTCAATAAGGTCACTGACCCTAGAGCGAAATTAATGAATGGATGCAAGCTTCTCACTGGGGTTATACTTCATTTCTAACCTTCAATCCAACCGGATGATCTATCTATCAATCTATCTATCTATCTATATATATATATTTATATTTGAGGGCATGGACCGATGGTGGGGATTTAATTTATCGGAAATACTATAAAAACAAGGATTGTACTGCAGAGCTAGAGGAGCATCTCCACAAAGTCATGTCTTGTCAACTGCATCTTAACAACTGGCAATCCTTTAATGATATTATTCTACAGACAACTAATGCAAATTAGGTGGTAAAAGCAAAAGATGGTGAGAGATCTTCAGATGGCGGCAAATTTACTGCTGACGGCTTTCCACGAAAGTGTTTTTGACAGGGAGGCACGTGAGGGGAAATGTTGAACATACTTTGCACTGTTAGCAGGGAACCTAAAATAAAGCCATGGTGAAATTATGTTTAGGGGAAAAGGAGCTCCAGCAACAACTTCCCATGCTTTTCTTTCAACTCCTACAGGAATTAAGACAACAATCAGTCTGAGGTTATTACACCCCCTCTCTACTTGGAGCCATTAGGACATTGTGCTCAAAGTAGACATCTGCTTTTATTTTTCAGAACTATGAGTAGTACAGTGCACACAATTGTCATGCTGAAGCATGTAGCATATAAAGGACCACCTCCACGTTCTGCCTCAAAGTGGCAGGAAGGTGACAATGGGTTCTCAAGACGAAATACAGCGGTGTCCCCTGACTCTGGCAGGTTCAACCATCTGTGAAAGCTTGAGTAACTTGGCCAAAGTGGAAGGGGCACTCCCCAACCCGCCTGGCCAGCATGGTGAGTTGTGACCAACTTCCCCCTATGACCAAACCACAGACAAAAACATGGTGGCTGGGTTGCCGTCGACCAAGACAGTGGTTGGTTAGGCATGAAGGCAGAGGGTGCTAAGAATCATTGGGTTACGATTTTAGGCTGCTATAGAATAATGATCCTGGCCACATACAACTGCAGATCTTTTTCAGGTGAAGCAAGAGTTGGAAGAAGAACTTGAAAGAATTAAGTGCCACATCGTAGGACTAAGTGAGGAATGGCAAAAAGACGAAGGACTACTAGAACTCAAGAGTGGACATCTTCTCTTCTATCGGGGCACTACAGCGGGACGAACAGGAGTAATTGGATTCATTGTCTGCAACAGAATCAAGAATAACATAATAGAGACTGACAGTGCATCAGCGAGGTCCACAAGAATAATAGTGAAAGTTTCAAGGAAGTATGAACTTCAGGTCATCCAAGCATATGCACCAACAACAAGTTATTCAGATGAAGTCGAATATTTTTATGAAGAAGTACAAGAACTACACGAAAATGGGAAGAGCCACTATAAGGTCATCATCTGTGACTTCAACTCCAAAATAGGAGCCCAGCAAGAGGATGAGAATTTGGTCTGCAAATTTGGACATGGCGACAGACTAGTCGAATTTGCAGAGAACAAGAACTTATTCATCATGAACACCTTCTTCCAGAGAGGAATTAAATTTTGATTACATACTCACCAACAAGAAACACACCATACAAGATGTCTCAGTACTAAACAATTTTAAAATCACAGACTTGTAAAATGCAAAATATACCTAAACACAGCACTTGAGAGAGGGAAACTCATGATGACAAAATCCAACACAATCAGTGTAGAAATGCTCCAGAAACAAAGCCTGGTGTTGAAACTGGAATTATTAAGCAAAATAAAGTGCCAAAAGTTTGGAACAACGCATCAGTGATACTTTTACATAAGAAAGGAGATAAAGAAGACCTTAAGAACTACAGACCTAGCTTACTTCCTATACAGTGGCTTGAGAAAGTATTGACCCCCCCTTGGCATTTTTCCTATTTTGTTGCCTTACAACCTGGAATTAAAATTGATTTTTTGGGAGTTTGTATCATTTGATTTACACAACATGCCTACCACTTTGAAGATGCAAAATATTTTTTTATTGTGAAACAAACAAGAAATAAGACAAAAAAACAGAAAACTTGAGCATGCATAAGTATTCACCCCCCCCCCCCCCCCCCCCCCCCCCCCCCCCCCCCCCTAGGTCAATACTTTGTAGAGCCACCTTTTGCAGCAATTACAGCTGCAAGTCTCTTGGGGTATGTATCTATAAGCTTGGCACATCTAGCCACTGGGATTTTTGCCCATTCTTCAAGGCAAAACTGCTCCAGCTCCTTCAAGTTGGATGGGTTCCGCTGGTGTACAGCAATCTTTAAGTCATACCACAGATTCTCAATTGGATTGAGGTCTGGGCTTTGACTAGGCCATTCCAAGACATTTAAATGTTTCCCCTTAAACCACTCGAGTGTTGCTTTAGCAGTATGCTTAGGGTCATTGTCCTGCTGGAAGGTGAACCTCCGTCCCAGTCTCAAATCTCTGGAAGACTGAAACAGGTTTCCCTCAAGAATTTCCCTGTATTTAGCGCCATCCATCATTCCTTCAATTCTGACCAGTTTCCCAGTCCCTGCCAATGAAAAACATCCCCACAGCATGATGCTGCCACCACCATGCTTCACTGTGGGGATGGTGTTCTCGGGGTGATGAGAGGTGTTGGGTTTGCACCAGACATAGCGTTTTCCTTGATGGCCAAAAAGCTCAATTTTAGTCTCATCTGACCAGAGTACCTTCTTCCATATGTTTGGGGAGTCTCCCACATGCCTTTTGGTGAACAACAAATGTATTTGCTTATTTTTTTCTTTAAGCAATGGGTTTTTTCTGGCCACTCTTCCGTAAAGCCCAGCTCTGTGGAGTGTATGGCTTAAAGTGGTCCTATGGACAGATACTCCAATCTCCGCTGTGGATCTTTGCAGCTCCTTCAGGGTTATCTTTGGTCTCTTTGTTGCCTCTCTGATTAAAGCCCTCCTTGCCTGGTCCGTGAGTTTTGGTGGGTGGCCCTCTCTTGCCAGGTTTGTTGTGGTGTCATATTCTTTCCATTTTTTAATAATGGCTTTAATAGTGCTCTGTGGGATGTTCAAAGTTTTGGATATTTTTTTATAACCCAACCCTGATCTGTACTTCTCCACAACTTTGTCCCTGACCTGTTTTGAGAGCTCCTTGGTCTTCATGGTGCCGCTTGCTTGGTGGTGCCCCTTGCTTAGTGGTGTTGCAGACTCTGGGGCCTTTCAGAACAGGTGTATATATACTGAAATCATGTGACAGATCATGTGACACTTAGATTGCACACAGGTGGATTTTATTTAACTAATTATGTGACTTCTGAAGGTAATTGGTTGCACCAGATCTTATTTAGAGGCTTAATAGCAAAGGGGGTGAATACATACGCACACACCACTTTTCCGTTATTTATTTTTTCTAATTTTTTTTAACAAGTTATTTTTTTCATTTCACTTCACCAATTTGGACTATTTTGTGTATGTCCATTACATGAAATCCAAATAAAAATCAATTTTAATTCCAGGTTGTAAGGCAACAAAATAGGAAAAATGCCAAGGGGTGTCAATACTTTCACAAGCCACTGTAATCTACAATTTTTTTTTTTACCAAGATACTCACCAACAAACTTCAAGATAAATTTGATTCTACAAAATCAAATGAGCAAGCAGGATTCAGGAGTACATTTAGCACAATGGATCGTCTTCAAGTTGTACGGCAAGTGATTCAAACCAGCAATGAGTACGAACTATCACTTTGCTTGGGATTCATCGACTATGAAAAAGCATTTGACTCTGTTTACCCAAGATCTGTATTAAGCTCTCTGAAAAAACTAGAAATTGAGAAAATGTACAGAGACTTGATCATCAGCATATACAAAAATGCAACATCCACAGTAAGACTCCATAAACACAGCGAGAAAATCAAGATTGAAAAATTAGTTTGTAAAAGAGATACAATTTCCCAAAAGCTCTTTACGACCACCCTAGAAGACATTTTCAAAACACTGGATTGGGAAAATAAGGGGCTGAAGATCAATGAAGCCTACTTGAATCACCTATAATTTGCTGAAGATATCCTCATATTTACAACTTGCCCAGAAGAATTCCAAAAGGAATACAAGAACTACATGAGGCTAGCATCAAAATGGTTTTGAAAATGAATCTGAAGAAGACTCAAGTCATTTTCAATACATATACCATTCCACAGGCAATTGCAGTCAGTTGGGATCAAGCTTGAAGAAGTTAATAACTACGTATACTTAGGACAGTTAGTTTCAGCAATGGAGAATCAAATGTGCAAAATCAACAGAAGAGCAAAAATGGGCTGGAGTGCCAATGGAAGATTAAGCATGGTTCTGAAAGGGAAACTACCCTTATGCCTCAAGAGGAAAATCTTCGTACAATGTGTGCTGCCAGTGCTAAGTTACGGACGTGAAACCTGAACCCTCAATGCAAAAATGACAAAAAAATTACAAACAACTCAATGAAGTATGGAAAGATGCCTGCTGGGAATAACAAGAAGAGACAAGAAAAGGATAGAATGGATAAGAGTGCAAACAAAGGTATACGTTTGGTTTATAGGTATATGGGTATATTATAAGATTGAAATGACAGTGGGCCGGACACGTAGGAAGAAGAATAACCAAGGAGATACTAGACTGATTCCCAAGAGGTATAAAGCGACTGAGAAGATGACTTCCAGGAAGATGGTAAGATGAAGTTAGGAAACACACCGGAGCAACATGGATGAGAGACACAGTAGACAGGTTTTTGTGGAAGAATCTTGGGGAGGCCTTCATCCAGCAGTGGATTGACAAAGGCTGCTGCTGCTGCTGTTGATGATAATGATGATGATATATGATTATGTATTTACAGTATTTCGAATAAATTAAATCCCCACTATCAGTCTATGCCCTCATATATAATTATAATCGCCAACCTGTTTGCGAAATGAAGAATATATATTATATATATACCCACCCTATAGATAGAATCCGGTCCATTAGATAGATGATAGAAGATAGATAGATCATCCGGTTGGAATGAAGGTTAGAAATGAAGTATAACCCCAGTGAGAAGCTTGCATCCATTCATTCATTTCGCTCTAGGGTCAGTGTGTGTGTGTGTGTGTGTGTGTGTGTGTGTTTTGTATAACCTATAAAAGATCAACAAAATATAAAGGCAAGGCACATTAATCAAATGCAAAAAATAACTTGCCAATATCATGAAGTAAATGTCCACAGTAAAGTCCATAGTGTTTTATAATTGCTGAAGTGGTTCATAAGCCTTGTTTCTGACTTCAGTGGCGTGTTTGGTTGTGTTCAAGTGGTGTGTTTGGTTTTGGCGCTACTTTTGCTTCAAATGGTATTTTTTATTAAATTGATTGATTGAAAATGATTCTTGCATACCAAGCAAGAGCATGGTTTCACTTACAACTTATGAATCAAGACTACTGGCATAGGTTGCCGGCCT
The DNA here is from genome assembly GCF_017654505.1 of Polyodon spathula. Taxonomy (NCBI): domain Eukaryota; kingdom Metazoa; phylum Chordata; class Actinopteri; order Acipenseriformes; family Polyodontidae; genus Polyodon; species Polyodon spathula. The sequence continues at coordinate 8,711,985 of NC_054547.1, read as the reverse complement.
AGTGACAGTCCAAGCCAGGAATTTACTATGACTCAGGGAGTTATTGCGGATAAAACCGGGTGTTTATGGGCACAGTCTATAATGATGATTATTACTGGATGTTATTATCAAGCTTTACTGTGCTATTTACATTAATTCATTAATATTAGATTATGTGCTGCAAAATTTCTATTAGGTGATTTTATTAATCAGGGCTATGATATATTTTAATATAAACTTATTCTGTTAAATATTCCATTTTCAGTTCTAATGAAATTTTTGCATTGTAAATAGCACCACTGGAGTCCAAATGTTTCAGTGGCTGTGGTATTAACAGTTTGCTGTAATTGTGGCAATGATATGAAAGGAAAAGTCATGTTCAACTATGTCCATTTTTCTTTTTATCAAAACAGGGTCAAAAGTCGTAAATAGCATGGCCACTGACTAAATGTAATTCAAACCAAGACCATTCTTGGATCTTTGTTCTCACCACACCAACATGCAAAAATCTACACTAACATGGTTCATGGTATAAACTAAATCACTACATTTAATAAAGACTTTCTTTCAATCCAACTTATCTTAAAATAACAATCAGATAAGCAAACAGGAGATTGTTAAAGTAGAGGCTGTTCCATAAGTTGTCAGCTCTGTCTGGTAAAGACTTTCAAGATACCAAGCCACATTCAAAAATAGTTTCATATATCTTTTTTCTTTCTTTTTTTTTTTTTTTTTTTTTTTTTTTTAACTGAAGGTTTCAAATGAGCCGTCAGCAGCCAAGGAAAATAATGCAGCCCCAACATTTCTCCCCTGGCTTGTGAAAACAGCATTTCTGAATAAATAATTATCAACCTGAAAGACTTAAATAAATAAATAAATGTTTTTCTTGCACGTCTGCCCTGGATATTAGTGGTAAACTACCAGACAGGTTATTTTTCAAGCTTGAACCCCCCTTTGAGGCCTACTACAATTTTATGTACAGCTTAGAGCTACTAGTGATTTCTGGAGGAAAAAACAGGCAGTATCACCCTGTCCTTGGTTTGAAATATTTAATACTTGTCCTTACAATACCTCTTCTGGTGTTTTCTATGCCATTTGTAAAAAATATTGGCAAATACAGTTGATTAATTAACCATGACATGTTGTGAATAAAAAAAAACAAAAACCACATTGGTGATTATATTAAAGAAGTAAAATTGCAACAATATGTGGAACACTTGCAAGTTCAACATAATTTACAACAACTTGCTATCTGTACATTCTGACAGTTCAACAAAGGTCCATTACAGATATATGCAACTGCAAACATCTATTAATCAATTCACCCAAGTGGCAAGTTCTTTTTTAAATAAAACAGTAATATAGTATTTTAAATATGCTAGTAAAATCAGTAATATTAGAAATTAGATGACTGCTAGTAGAAAAGTGTATCTAATTTAACAACTTTATTCCTTTTATGTTACTACTGTTAGACAGTGCTAATTAAGGAAACCGACTAATGACTTGATTTGCCTATTAGTACATGCCTTTATTAACAGTAAATAATAAATAACAAAGGTACCAGTATGTAAGAAATATAAAGCGTCACCCAAACATGTTTTTAATTTCAAAAGAACAGATTTTCAGCTTGAAAAGCCTTGTTGAGAGAACATTAAGTTGTGTAATTGTACAGAGTAGATAGAAAGCAGGTAAAATAAGAATTCATAATGATTTAAAAATGTAGAGTGTACAAATATCCTCAAACTGTAATTTCCACATGAATTCCTCTTGTGCATTTGGACTGGGTTATGGTTGGCTCTGAAGCGAGATCAGCCTAGACTATTGACACAACAAGTTGTATTGTACTTTAGCTGAAGCACACACCTCCTTATTACCACCACCGCCACAACTTAATAAGATAGTGGGTCAACTGAAATTCAATGAGACTCCACTAAGAAGCCTGTAAGTATTGAGTTGATTATTAGGACTTATACTGAACCTTATCATGGCCCTGTAAAAAAGAAAAAGTGCATCTTTGTAAGTTTAATGCCAAGAATGAATACCTCCATTTTGGCATTCATCTCCATCCCCAATCCTTCCCCTGGATTGCCTGGCTCTGGAGCTGCTGTTGTAGTCTTTAAAAGATTCATACAAGGCAGCCCTGAACAAAACAACGGTGGTGCGGCCAAGTGTTTTCGGACTCCTATCCAAATGTATCACTGGGGCCCAATTCATCTCAGCGGGAATTCTTTGAGAACAGATACAGAACACGGTGCACTGACTTACTTAAAAAAAAACAAAAAAAAAACTAATGGGCACTTTTTTAATGGGCAGAAGCTGGCTATGGAGCCAAGCTCTGATGGCAAAGGCTTGAGTGTCTACCAGGTTACCATAGATGTGTATTGGAAGAACAAACTACTGCATCTCTGATTCCTCATTACTTACAGACCTCTAGAGTGGAACTGAAACATGAACGTTTTATTAATATTGGGCATATTGTATTGTGGGTGCTGTAGTCAAACTCACAACTTATTTAGTTGGCTTAATTCACATCATCTATGCACTGAATGTCTCCCACAATATCCCATACAAGCAACTCTACACTTTTATTGATGGAAATATTTTTGTGCGCCACCAACACTCTGGAAAAATGGCCACTTCTTTACCTTCTTGATTTGAACTGGAAGTAGAGTGTCTAGTTAATGTGCCTACTCTTCAGGATGTCAGTGAGATGCAATACATTTAACAGAAAAAATACAGGTTTGTTTTGTTGTGAATGTCAAATTATGTGCATGACCTAAATTTTTTAAAACTGAAAAAAAAAAAAAAAACATAAAATAAAAAAAAGCAAAAGTGATTACAGAAAAAACCAATTTGGAACACATCACCCCTGCTGTTAAATCCTTTAATCACCTGCTAATTGAGTTTTGGCTCTTATTAGTACTTGCACGCTTTAGCTCCACCCTTCTTCAATAGAATCTTCAATTCTATAATCCATTCATAGATGGTTTATTTTATGGTTTCAACTGAAATCCTGTAGTTGAGTGCATTGGGGCAAATCTGGAAGGTGCCATGTAAATTTTTCAAGGTATTTGCACAATGTGTGAGAAGAAAAGTTAACTCCTCTATGCAGACATTGACTGACCACTACTCATTGTGAAGTTCTTACCTGTGTGGCGATTCAGGATCAAAGCATGTTTTCATGACATTGGTCACCTCCGGGTCACAGCAGTCACCATCATCAAAATCATTCAGCATGTTATTGCACTCCATGTTGCAAATGCCGTCCCTCCTCTTCCAGGTGTAACAGCGACCTTGATAGCGGCAATCTCCCCCATCATAGCCGGTCAATGGGTGGTCACACTCAGGATCGCAGTGGTCATTTCCAATCTTGCTGGTCTCGCAATTGCCCAGGATGATGCGTTGCCAGAGGGTGGAATTGTGCACCTGGTGCACTGTGAGTTCCCAGGTTATGTTGTACAGTCTGAAAGCTTGGTTGAGGGCCTGATGCTGGTGGGCAATTTGCTCTGGTGACACAGTAGGATTAGATCCATCATCCTCACAGATGTTAACCACTCTGTAACGGATATGTTTTTCAGTTCTGAGTGACCAGTGGCTGTTGTAGCTCAGGATGATGTCTGTATTGTCGCAGACTGTAAGCCCACATGGTGGAGGAAGGAAGGGGGACACAAACTCCGTTCCTGGATATGAAATGGCTTCTAAAACGGGACGGTTACCATCTTTGTATGACATCCATTGCTCTTCAGCTTTCGAAAAATCGGCCTTGAGGACCAGAAAGGGTTCATCATCCCTTGCTTCGTAGTAGCCACCAGACAGTTCATTCTGGGGTCGAGGCACTGACCAGAGAAGAATCCCTCCAAGGTGTCCACGAAAGTTGTGTCCGAGATCTGACTGGTCGCCCCCCAGAAGCAATGTCCGGCAGGCACTCATGAAAGGGCTGTAGAGGTCGCCCGATTGGCCAGAACTCTCACCAACCTTGGCACCATCCACATACAGAGTCATCTGCTGGCCATTGTAGCTAGCCACCAGGTGTGTCCAGGTGTTGGCACGGTACCGCTTGTGCCCAATGACTGTGGTGGCTTTGCTGGAGCGGTCAGTGCGGATGGTGAAGAAGAAGCGGGCATCTTTCCTGCTGGAAGGCTCCACCGACTGGATGCCCACTGACCAGCCCTTGTCACTCAGCGAGTGGGAGCAGTTGTCGAAAATCCCTGAAATACAGTGTAATGGGGTCATTAAGCAATTAGCATATATATATATATATTATATATATATATATATATATATATATATATATATATATATATAGTTCCTGCTCTAACCAATGGACCACACTGTCTCTCTCTAATATGAACAATACATCCAGTATGTACCACATACTTAATGGATGTATTCAGCATAGTCAGTATGGGTTCAGTACTGCCACTGGTTTGACTATGATAATTTTGGAGCTGTTGTTTTTACAATAGTTGCTGTTAGGTTTACTGTAGGATTTTGTTTCCTGGATGTGTCAAATAAAAGACAAGTGAGAAAAGTGCAATTTCGTAGATCTCAGCCACAAGGTGAGATTCTGCTGGGAGTCTGGATAAGCAATCATCTCTCTCCAGGTGGACAGGGCCAGGAGGGATGATGTCATGGTTGTTATTTTGGAATCCATTCTCCACAAAGACTCTCCCTGGAGACAGGTTTGCAAGCTTTCTTTTTTTTTTTCCTTTTGCTTTTTTTTTTTTGTTTTTGGACAACCAGGCCAAGGCCTCTCACAATCAAAACCTCCCCTCAGCCCCTCATTCTCCCTTTGGAGATAGTTCTAACATCAGGGAGACCTTACCTACTTAATGATTTATAATTGGCCTCTGGTGTCTCAGTTAAGTAGTCTATTCACAAATGCCAGAAGGTCACAGGTAGAGCTGCTACAAACTGTGTTTGATGAATACCATTTGGGAGTACATTTGTGACATATTTCACATAATAGGTAATACCCAAGAATTAGGATTGTGTGCTAAATTGGGAGGCGTATTTAAAAAGCAATGTGCAAGCTTTCATCTTTAATTTGAGCCTAGTTTGATGTTACCTTCTCCCATGTACAGTTAGTTGGGTACAGCAGCTCTTTTTTGGGATGAAGAGAGGAGGTTTCCATGTGGAGACCCTTTTGATAACTATGCCTGAAGTACATGGCTTATTCTATTAATAAAGATGTTTAATTTTTATTTATTTATTGTATATATTTTTGGCTTTTTGTATGGGTATTAATACACACTTGAGTCTCATTCATTTTTGGAACTGTGAAAGCTGCACTATAGGGGAAATTGCTCTCGTCATTCACAGAGAAAGTAGAGTTTATAAAATGAGACGATAACTTGCTAAATGTTTTCTTTATTTATGGGGATTTACAGCATTTGCACAGAACCAGTAGCACTGGAAAAGTGACAGATGTCTTTGTTCAGCAAATGGACTATACAGGAGATTTTTCTCAAGATTGTTTGGTGTCAGTATAGGTGAATCAGATGAGGAAGTGCTATAAAATAAAATTCAAATTTCATCAGGATCAATCAACAGCTGCTCCTGGGAGAGTAGAATATTCTTTTAAAAACTTTTCAGATGCTTAAAAAAACGTATTTGATATTATCAATGAAAAACATTCTTTAGTCAGAATGGACTATTTGTAAAACTGAAGTTTTTGTTAAAATTAGTATTATTTAAGGTGCCAAAACATTTAATTCAGTTATTCTTGGAACATCGGACAATAATTATAAACTTAAATGCAAGACAACAGTGGGGACTATACTTGAAAGAGATTATTGCTCTTTCATATATCCTCTCCAAGGACAACCTAATAAGCAAGATGGCATCACTCACCTCACACTAATATTTTCATACTTAAAAGCTTACCTAACCTTGCTGCTGCGAAACTAAATAGAACAGTAATGTTACTGCTTTGTAAGGTAAAACATTTACATGTTCCCTTAGAATCCTTGTTTAAGTATTTTTCAAAAATACAATTATTGATATAAATTGAGAGATAACACTTCTATGCAGTAATACCATTTTTATTTTAAACAGTAGTTTTTTTTTAATAATGCTGCCAAATTCAAATCACTTACATATTATATTGTAAGACAGCAGATTTCTAAAAAAATGTTTCACACTGTACCTGTACTGTATAATAGCTATAGGTGCTGTCATATACGGACCACTGAAAATGACATCCTCAGATAAGACATTCCAGTTCCCTCCCAATTTTAAATGTGTTTATTAACAACAACAACAACAACAACAACAGCAACAACAACAACACCACCCCAATAAGTGTAGTGTAGTTTTTAAAGAGACCACAATTATTATTTTAGGCAACACACTGTTCTAAATAATAATAATAATAAAAAAATAAATTTGGAGACAAACTAAAACAGCTGTACTTCTTGTCAAAGGCATTGAAAAGCTTTCTGTTGAATAACAGAAGAGATAAAACTGGGTACACTAGTAAACCTCTTTTAAGCTATGCAGACCAAAAAATAAATAAAGATATTCCCTCTTCCAGCACTGAGTGATTCACAGCTGCTCGTCATAGACTATATTCATAAGGTTTTCAGATGTATTGGCTTGCCTGGGACAATCCTAGTTCAGGAAACCCCACCCCAGTCCCCCCAACCCCACCCCCTCCTTTCCCAAAATAACACCATGGGAAAATGCTTTACAGTGTCTCACCAGTGTAGCCGAGGAACATCCTGAAAGTTCATTCACTCATTTCAATGAAGGTGATAGCCTTTGATGTCAAAACCTTCACTCAAGGAAGGAAAATAAGAAGAAAATAATACGCTAAGCTGTGACATTCTTTGATCTACAGAAATGCAGTGCTGCAAATCGGTGCCCTCCACAGTAATCAGAGCAGCTGTACAGACTTCTCTCTTTAAAGCTTGAGATGCTGGTACCACTACTGTGTCTGATAAAGGAAAACAGACTTGTATTTGTATTGTGATGCTGCACAGTAGCTCCTGTTGCAATAATAGAAAAACAGTAAGTAATCCAATTATCTTTTAGCTAGAATGAAACGTTGAGGGAATTGATAAGGTCATGCGATCAACAGAGTGGAGGAGAAATACTGCAATTATTTGGAATCTAGTTACATATCGCAGATCTTGCCAAAAACACGCTTAATGGTTACATCACTTGATAATTAATTACAAGACCACTAATGTCAGCAAACAACGGGTGTCAATTGAGAACTTCTTATTATACAATGCTCTGCAAGTAAAGGTTAGTTGAAAAATCAGCTTCTTCAAATGACTGTTTATTAGTCTGTACCATTTTCTCAGACAGTCTGGACCTAAATCTCTCAAATGTATGTGTCATTTTGAAAAACAGACTACTTCCAAGAGGACAGATGCAGTTCTTCTACTAATTCAATCAGAAGTCTATACTGAACTTTAGCTTAAGAGAGAAAACAAAAATATCAATGTTACAAAAAGAAGCTCCAGTGTTATCTTTTTCTTCACCATTATGAATAAAGTCTACACAATAAAGGAATTTCAAACATTTCAAAGACTTCTGAAATTAATTGTAAAACAAAAACAAATCTTCTGATACAAATGTTGTGGGTAAGGCAGACCATGGTAGGTGAAGGCGAAGAAGAAATGGTGCCATTAATTTGGCAGACAGGCTCTTTGAGATTAACTTACTGTATAACTGGTGAAAACATAGAACAAACAACCAATCATTCTACCATCTACAAGTGTGAAATTAGTCTATCTTTCATTCTTTCTATTGGGGTAAATATCCCCAAAAAGTTTTTTTTTTTTTTTTTTGTCCAGCTAACATTTGTATACCATTAACATCAATTCCCTGAGCTCTCACAATCATTTGGAGACATAGTCGTCTACAGCACCAACCTACGGCCCCTGTGCAATGTGAACTGCAATATAGAACTACTTCCGCTCAGGCATAAATTTGCCTAAAATTGTGTTTAAAATAGTAAAAGGATTAACAACCCTGCCTTTCTGACATATTACAGCCAAGCACTGATTTAATACTTATGAGATGTGTGCCTAAGAATATCAAAATGAATATCAAAATTAGATTTAATTTAATTAGATCTAATTATAGCACAATGGGCCTTGTTTTATTTCTAGCACTGCAATTGCAGGAGAATAATAATGCAAATGTTTTAAAACTAGAAAGAAACAAATCATTCTTTCATTTAACTGCTTGTACTTTAACCTAACATTAACTAATAGTTTCACAGAAGTTAAACCAGTAACAAATCTTATAATTTTACAACTGTACTCAGTAGCCGTGATGGGAGGCAGCCTTTCAACTCCCACTACTCCAAAAGAGGCAGGCTTCCTAGGTTGAGCGGGAGACTGTATTCCAGTATTTTCTATTGATTGTCACATTTCAGTGTTTTTAAAATCTGGTATCGCCTTTGTGAAAGGACATTTCATATCTGACAGGGCTCTCTATACCTTATAATAACATTTCCCAATATCGCAGCACATTCAGTCCTGGTTCTGAGACTTGCAGTTGCAAGTTCTGCCAAGGTACACAAATAATTCATTACGATCCCAAGAAAAGGTGTCGTATGGCTGTTTTGTTAAACATCTAATTATAGATGAAATACTCTTTACTTGTTTCCAAATAAAATAATACTAATTCAAGAAAGGGACTCTAAAAATTACATTCCCAACATTCCCCCTAAGAATGTAAGTCTAATTGTTTATTTATATTTCAAGTGTCTTAACATGTGTTTCTTCAAAACAATGCTGATGTAATCTGGAAAAGTCATTGGCAAATAATATGGCTCATGAGAACATTCTGCTGCTTTAAGGAACATCACTATTATAGGTACCACATGTAGCTCAAAGATCTGGAAAATACAGGAAACAGAAAATGGTATTCTAAACCAATTATAGGAGAAAGTTGGAGAGCTGTTTCCAAGCTATTAGATAGGGGTATGTCAGCAAGGAAGGAACTAAATAGATAGTACTTAATAGCCCACTATATACCACAAGTTTACCTTATGTAAATTAATGATTATTTTTCTTTTTTTTTTGTAGAAAGCTATTATGAATAACTGTAATCCATGCAGGTCAATTTACACATGAAATGGCAATGCGCGTGCACGTTTGGGAGAATTACTTGTATAAATCAGGTTTGTGGTCAAAAAAAAAAGGGATAGGGAAAAAAATACGGGAAAATCCATGCCCAGGTTCTCAAAAAGTAAGTGGCTGATGGGCGGTTTTATGGTTAGCAGTGGTGTAGTTCACCTTAATGATAATGCGGGCGGCTTTTTTTTATTATTGTTTTTTTGCTGTGTCTGGACTGTCATGTTGAATATCTCTTGTGGGTTTACAGTTCTGTATAAAACCACTTACCATGAAATGCGTTATGCCCTTGTTATAGTATTAATGCATCTGTTTCAGAATACTTTTGCTGTAAAAACTACGCTAAAGTTAAACACGAAGAGTAAGTGAGCTGCTTAAATGTCTAACTGAATTAATTCCTATCCTTTTTATGATCCCAGCTATGTCCAAAGTTAATAAATATAGCTGGTGAACTGGACGTCATGATCCAGCTCGATCGCCCAAAACAGCGTGACAACATTCAACAAGGTGTTTTGATGCCCTCTCAGAACTGACCAAATAAAATTGCAAACAAATGTATTGATTGTGTTTTATTTGTTTGCATCATTAATATTTAACATAACAGTAAATCCAACACAACTTAAAAGAAAGGAGAGAATCTCCTTTTCAGATCGCTGCTGTCCAATTGAAACTGATAGTTGAGGTAACCTTCACAGTTTAAAAGTCTGCTGGTTTTGGGCTTGATTTGAAAAGCGGTACCACTTTTTTTTCTCAAGAGACTTGGCAACACTGGTAACCTTCCCCGTCTGTCTAACAGACAGCCACTGATTCCTGAACATCTCACTTTGCTGTTGACAAGAGTTTGTGCAGGATACAGCAGGCAGTGGCAATTTTGGGAACTTCAATCCGTTTCATCAGTATCCGCCACCTCCCTTTCAAGTGCCCACTAACCCTATTTGCCCAAGAGCGGTGTTGAACACTTCCTCAGCAGCTGTCAGCCGTTCAGATGGGTAGGGTTTCTAAGCCAGGGTAGTATACGCACTGCGCAGCATCACCTGATCCCCTATATGTTGTATTGCCTGAATGTACAGCCATGGTGATCTGCAATACCTATTGGTCAGTTTCATTTTATACCTCTGAGACGTTTTTAATTAATGAGTCATAAGATAAATTTTAGTTGAAACAGTATTCACTACTAATGATATGACACCCCACTAATGACATTTGAAAAACAATTTGAGCAAGAGCAGTAAAACACATTATTAACCAACCAGGCACAAGATATTTTGCTTTATTACAGCAGCTTAGATTCACTCGTGTACCAGTCCTCTGCACATGGAAACCACATTTTAACAAAATTTCACTAGTAATTTTCAAAAACAGCTACTTTACACTTCAAGTACTTTACACATAGCTAATTTACATATCAACCCCCACCTTTCCCATTTATTTGCATGACATCGGGTGAAAAGCCTGGTTTACTCGAGTAAAATAAACCAAAAAAGGCATTTTACATGAGACATTTTTATCGAGTAAATGTCTCAAGCTAAAAAAAAAAAAACACTCCTGGAAACTCCATTGATGGGCAGGAGCTGGGGAATAAATCGTCACAGAAGGAGCCTCAAAAGAAAAATGAGCAAGGGATGTTTTCAAGCAACACAAGTTGATATACCTCACTATCAAATGATATTTAAAAAATAAAATAATCAAGATGTTAGACTTTTAGCTAATCAGCTCTGACATTTTATGACATTTCTATATTATATCTGTATCACATACACAAGATCATGGAGCACAGACTCCTAGGTAAACTCTTACATGAGTTATTTTCAAAGACAAGTCTGACATGTACACTGCTCCTTTGAGGATACCCTGATCAGGGCTGTGTGGCAGTGTTGTGCTTGCTGTTGCAATAACCACTCATTTTTATACAGCACTTCCATAGCAAAGAATCTAGGATGAGATTACCTCTTGGTTAGCTGCGCACATTTTTTCTTTGTTTTTTAAGAGTGATTTGAAACTGACAACTGTTTTTTCTAATACCAGCAATTACACTGTTTGCTAATCTGCCAAAAATGCCCTTTTCACAATCACAAGCTGTAGCCAAAAAAAAAATTAGTTCAGTACAGGGCACCGGAAACAAATGTTAATTCTTGCATTACTTTTGCCAGTTGTTAGCTTCAAACAGCAAAGAGGTTTAACCTATTAAGGACCAATTACTTTGTCGTACTGGGGGGCACTCCAATAGCATTATAAGGGGTTCATATAGGTTGTGAATACACTTACTTAGTGTTTTACAATATTGATGCTTCATATTTTGAAAGGCATTAAGAGGGTTTGTTCACACACTGCATTACGTCACTTTATTTTTGAAGTCACCGTTACCATGACAGTCACACTAAGTGAAACTAGGTGACATTTACAATTACATCACATATTTTGCAGGCTTGGGTTAAGAAAGCACAGTTTAATGACTTTGTCAGTATTGAAAAACATCCCAGAGTAAGAAATGTATTTTACGACTTTCTTTATGTTGTCATTTGGCAGAAACCAAACCTAAATATTGAGGTATTATCAGAAAATACACTTAAAAAGTATGTGCACCAACACCACCTGCTTGACATTTAGGACATTACAACTCTCTGTATCTTGGAGGTGCACATAATTTATAGACACCCAATACCTAGATAAAACGTGGGCAATTATATTGAAATAGCCAGTAGGTTTCTGTCTGCACAATATACAAATGAAAGTTACAAAGTTATAAAGCTCCACAGTCATTAAAACATGTCATAATTGGTGCAAGTCTTCAAAATGTGTGCCAGTTTAATTTGGTGATGGAAACCATACTGTTATTTTGGAGCCCATGACTTTAGCATTCAACAATGCATGGACTCTTATTTGGTATTTAAATATGTCATAATACAGAATACTTCTGACAGCCAGTCAAAAATTGATAATTTTGATCTCATTTCAGTCTTAACTGTTGCCATATGTTTAAAATGATAGGTAGTCTGCTCTGCTGGATAATATGATTCTCTAAATTCTTTTTTATGAAGAGTAGAAATATTTAGGACAGATTCATAGGGCTTTTACTTTCTACTGAATTAAATAAAGTCTTCTTTCATGAAACTGTTCTATACTGTTGCTGACTTAGTTAATAGCAGAGCAGAAATACTTTATGACAGACTTCAAACTAAACAAAATGTTTAACTCAAATTAACTTGAATTTTCAAAATGCAGCCCAATATCTGAGGTCTATATCTGAACAGGAAACATTAATGATGCAATCACAGGTGCTATCTGTGCTGTATGTTTAGTGAAACGATTGTGTTTTAACATTATCCAAGGCACAATGTGCATGGCATAAAGTTAATCTCATGCACTTGTAGAAGAGTCTCTGTAGTAAGAGACATCAGGTTTTGCTTTATTGGCTTCCTTATTATCTACTCCCACATATTCCTATTATCTGCACCTCATAAAATAGTATTCTTCTCTGGTTGAAATTACCAATCGGAACTGTTTTTGACACAGAACTATAGCCGTCTTCTTCCATTACAATTCTTTGCTACTCTTTCTGAAACACGAACATTATCTGTGCTTTTAAGACGTGTCTGGTTTCCAATATACATATAACTGCAGTATAAAAAGTATATTGTACTCCACTGTAATATGCAATGGTTTAATGGTGTTAATTGACATATATCTGCTACCTGCAAGACAACAAGAGGAAAAAAAACCCAGAAAGAACTAACATTTATTGTTCACAAGCAAGTTATCACCTGTTGACTAAAAATTTGAAAAGGTAGATGCATTAAAAGATGGAAAAGATGGAAACTGATTGGAAACTAAAAAAAAAAAAAAATAGCTCTTGTCTATTTTGTCCTTTATTGAGCATAAGGGTCAAGGAAATGAATGAATGAGTTAACTGCAGGTAAAAATGAAGATAAGAGGAATATACCATTGGTGAGTGGAGTATTACCTGCTATAATGGCTGGGTTTCTCTGGCCTCCCTCTGGCTTCACCCACAGTTCCACAGTGAACTCTGAGCGGGGCAACTCCAACTCTGAGGCGGGGTGGACTTTCACTTGTTCCTTCTTGCCCGAAAAGTACATGGTTGTTAGGTGCCTCTGGGACCCTGCACTAGAACCTGGGCCCCAATACTCACTGCTAGGGACAAAGGACTCGTCATGCTCTCCTGAATAATCCTCCTTCGCTGCAGAGTAATCTGTGGGTCTCAATGTCTGCCTTCCCCTGTGGGTTAATACCCTGCTCCTAGGATAGCCCTGTAACTCATCCTCCACAAATCCCCCTGCTAGACTTCTGGGCCTCCTGCCATGGAGTAATCTTGTGTTCCTTGGCAGTCTTTTCTTTCTAGTCCTGTACAGAGATTTAGGGTGCTGTTCTGGCTTTGCAGTGTGGGCAAGGGGGTCAGTATTCATTTTTTCTTTTGGATCCCCCAACACCCCAATAGGTCCAGTAACAGCGACAGGTGATTGAACAGTTGTAGATGTTTCACAGGGGTGATTATCTTCACTAGTGTGTTGACCTGGCTGTTCAGGGGATGTTTTTGCCTTCCCAAACCCAAGGTATAAACTCTGGATTTCACTTTTGTGTCTCCTCTCACTCCTAACGTCAGATTTTGAAGTGCCTTTTTGCAGGTGCTGTGCATTCATATTCTTCTCCAGCTCCAATGTGCGGGATCCCCTCACCTCTCCAGCAACAGGTTTGTTTTTGTAGACTCCTGGATCGGCGCGATTTCTCGGATAGGCCCCAAGGGGGTGATGTTGAGCCACCGAACGTCTCTGCCAGGAAGTGCTAGCCGACCAGCACTTCTCACCCGACATGGAGGCATGGATTTGATCGGCTCTCAAAGCTAGTGCCCGCTTGTAGTTGTACCTTCTGACACGGTCTGATTTAACTGAATTTAGCAGCCATATATTCAGTATCACCAATGAAACGACCAGTAGTTTAAGACACAGCATATTCTCTGTTATTATTATTATTATTATTATTATTATTATTATTATTATTGTGCGTCCACTATATACCATCTGTGTAAAATGTTACTTGCCTTTTTTCTAGTGTACCGCTAGTACAGTCTTGGCATTAAGACGTTGTTCATTTAAACACTGGGCAGTTTTATCTTTTGCTTTCATCAATTTTGTTCATCAATTTGTTGTACTGTTTCCTTCACGCATTTCATTGCTAAATCTATGAAAAGTGTGTACTGCATAACATTAAAAGGCAGGTTTACAGTTTCTTTAGGTAAAAATTCCGTAACAAAGTTTCACTTCTTAAAAGCTGTCACGGCACTATAAATTAGAATTATGTAGCGCTCTAGCACTGCTCACCGATGTTCTGTACTCCTTCATTTAGGAATGCTTAAAGTGTTTTGTTTTTGTGTGTGTGTGTGTGTGTGTGTGTGTATATATATATATATATATATATATATATATATATATATATATATATATATATATATATATATATATATATATAAATTACTATGCTGCAAGTCTCACGCTTCTCTCGCCGAGTTGCCTCGTTTGCGCCTTGTGTCTGTCAGAGCTGTCTTTCAACGCAGAACGGCGTAAAAAAAATCAACAGTCAGTGCATCCTAAACAATACCAAAACTTAAAAATACTTCTGAAGAAATGTTACGCTGCAGCAGTTACCGTATACGGGGAAGAAGAACACGTCCCTTTTGCTTTTATTCGGCTCCTTGTTTTGTAGAAGTAGTATTATTGGTGCAGGTATGTGCGGTTTTTTTTTTTTTTTTTTTTTTTTTTTTTTACTTTACTCTATGAAAATCCTAGTGAATAGAAAGCCTCCCGGGCGAACATCAACTCCTGTCGCTTTGTGCTCTTCAGACCAAACCTTCTGATGTTCAGCTTCTCCAAGATGAAAACAGCTTCTTCTTGAGACCAGCGACAGCAATCAATAAGACTTTTCTGCCCGCGCCTTTGGTTGAGCAGATCAATGAAACATCTTTGGTGCTTTTATAGCTAAATCAATAGTGCACAACAGTAGCTCATGTTCTGCCTAAACAATCACCGTGCTTTATTTTATTTTTTTTTTTAATTATTTATTTATTAGCTAGACTCCATGCTGTTTCTGTAATGCAATTGTCTATTTCAAAATAATACGACACGTTATTTTCAGTGATTTTGCAGCTGGGAAATGTTACCTAAGTGAAGCCCCCACGCCACCCCACTCCCCTCATTCGGGTAAGCACAGTTCATTTAAGGTTTAATTTTCACTCCCCCATCTTAAAAACGCTGTCCTAAATGTTTCCTTACGGTGTACACTCAGTTGCTGCATAATACGTACAACAGTTATCGCACGTTAATTTAACGTTGCAGCGCATGTTAGAAATGAAAAACAAGTGTATTATTTTAAAATAGTAAAATGACTCATTCTATATTTTTGTGACAAGATAAAATACAACCGTCTAGACGCAATAGTTTAAGTGACCTTCCCTCCACTTTCGATGCTATTTAAAAGAACCTCAAAATAATTCGCTCCACTGTTACAATGTCCGTTTTGGGGCAGGTTGTTAGACGAAAATAACGTGAATGTTGTTCCTTTGGAACTTCAAAGAAATTTAGCAAAAATCCCTCAGCTCTCTACGTAAAATCCAAAACCTCAACATCATTATTCTCAGTAATTTTCTTGCTTCCCCCTTTCATTCAAAATTATTCATCAAAGCAAGGCGCTGAAACGTTTTATCTATTTCCTTCACGGTGACATCACTCACCAGATCCAGCCCCTATTCCTGTAATTACTGAACAAAACTTACTGAGCTCAGGAAGGTCTCCCCACTTTTACTCTCGGTTTTTGTAAATTTGTAATGTGTTTGGCAGCGGGGTTGAGTTCCCCCTTCTCTCACTTAACACAGAATTTCAGTACCATAAACAAAGATCACATCTGCTGCACATGTGCAACAAAGTGTAGCAGGGAAACAGCATCCATCAAAATCAACCATCAAAAAAAAAAAAAAAAAAAAAAAAAAAAAAAACACCTAAAATTAAAAGAAAAAGTATATTTTAGAATCAATGTATATGTATTTTGCAAATTTTAGGTATATGAAACATCCAGGATTTGTTATTATTATTATTGTTATTATTTGTAGTCGTAGTAGTGTTTGCATATGTGGCTCATACATGCAAAACATGTATGAATCATACTGTGACGAGACAGGTGTATATGCATATCCTTCACAAGGATTCCCCAGAAGCAATCACACTGATGTAATTGGTAGCAGAGAAAGAAAAGACAGACTGGCACGCTCAGGCAGTTTAGTACTAGTGGTAGTAGTATTTTTTATTGTTGTTGTTGATGTTGATAATAATAATAATAATAATAATAATACTATTAAAAATCTTATCCCTGTGCATGCAAAAAAAAAACACAAAAAAAAAAACACAAAAAAACTGGTTCAGTTGTATCATGCACTTGGATAGTGTTGTAGGGAAGGCTGCACTGAGAAACTTCAGTTGTCTTGGATATTTTAAAGAAATATCCATAATACAGACATCATATAGAAAGCTATGAACCGGATGTAATGTATAGCATAACTTATCCCGCCAGTTAAAATATGAACATTTTATTATTTACTATATGCAGACAAATTCCTAAACTATTCCAGATGGCAGTTTGACACATTACATAGTGGATGAAAAGGGTTTGCAATGCAGAAAAGAGTTTTTACACATTTCCTAACTTAATCACTCGTTTCACAGAAGCAGAAATGGGCTTTAAACCAAGTGTACAGGAGTTTGGTATTTAGGAAGAATTTCAAAATGTTGCGTTAGAAACAGAAAGACTGGGATTCTACGGTGGAATTTTCCTCGGGAGATAAAACAAGATTTGAGTTACACTGCAGACCAACTGTGGCTCGATGAAAAGAGGCACCAAGTGGTACTCCACTGCTGATAGATTAGACAGCCATCTGGTATTATTATAGCTGATTTAACTCCATTTAAATTAATTGAAACACCTTTTAAACAAACGATAATAAAGCAATCTTTGGTTGTTTTTTAAATACCACTTAACCCCTTGACTTCTATAACACCTATTTTGAATGCGTTTCCCCCTGAATCTAGAGTACTACAAAAAGAGTGCCAATCACTTATGTTGTAGTTCAAACTCACTTCAGTAGTCTAACAATGGTCAAGACAGCATGCATCATTATCACCGTCACCTTTTATTTGGAGGTGTTTGGTGGATATGCAGTGTACTGATAGTCTCTAAACTAAGGTCCCTTTGCATGTGTCAGCGTCACCAGACCACTATCAAAACCAGAAATTACGCATATATTTTTTACAGTCTTATTTACAAAACTATAGGGTTTTAAGGTTGTTAAGCAGGTTTTGATAATCATCTAGCCCAGAGTTGTTTTCAGTTGTCTTCAGGCATGTGTTTACTTCCTTTAGGGTTTAACTAGTAAGCTGTGATTCAGTGTTTAAAGTTACAGAGGGTTCTAGAAACTGTAAAGCTGGTGCATAAACTGGCCATAAATTATATTTCCACTCGAAATCCCAGTTTTTACTGAAGTTTTCTGGAATTTGCAGCCTTGTGAATTCACAAATATACTTGTACTAAGGTATGTTTAATACAGGTATACCCCTTTTTTCCTTTAATAATAGCATCCTTCTTTATGTATTTATTCAAGGAAATGTAAGTCTTACCATCATTTAGGAAAATTGATTAAAATAGTAAACTAAACCACGATTGATGTAGACATCTGATATGGAACAGACTCCTCTCTAAAAGTTTGTTATTGACCATTTTTAACAACAAGTTTTATATTTATTTGAAACCAGATATATTGTAAATATTTGGCACTGGAATGGATGTGTCATTGGTCTATAAGAACAGAATTGGTTGATTAAAAAAATAAATAAATAAATAATGGCAAAACAGAAGTGTGTTTGGGCCACTGCTACAACACACAGGCACAGAGATTCAACAGTGGAACACTTTAAAAAAACATATTTATTAAGTGTATTTATATATAGAGTGGTACATTAGGGGCTCACATTGACCTGACTTCCCCTGAATATTCATAGGATTCTGTATGATGCAACACCACAACATTTCAGAGCAGCTGCCCATATAACTAGACCAGTTAGACTATATGCATGATTCAGCTGTTGTTAAATATAGTATATATATTGTACAACAATATTTCATCTGTCAAAGGGGTTCTTTGGGTTGACACTCCTGCATCAAATACAGCTCCTCGACACACATACTGTGATGTCAGTTTTGAAAACCAGTCCCCAAACAAATGTCACAAACCAATTAACAAATGTTAATAGCTGTTACAGAAATTTCACTGGTCATTGGTGATATTGATTTGTGGGCTAGCAAAATCAAAAAAGGTGGCCGACAGTCAAGGGACAAACGGACTGTAATCTGTGAAATTACATTAGATTATCAGAAATCTTCTAGGATCTTGCCTTTGAAAAAAAAAAAAAAAAAGTAAGTAAATCAATAAAAAAAAAATCTGCTTCCCTTCATACATAACCCAAGCTAAAATGTGGTGAAAATATATAGAAATTGTGCTTATTTGAAATTCTCTAATAGTGCAGGTGCATTATTTAAAAAATAAAGGTACTTTTTAAATTTTATTTTAAAGATAGCATATTAAGAAAAGGATTCAAATTCAAAAGGATCCCTCTGAAGTAAATTAAAACTAAACAGTCACTCAGCTGGTTTGATCTTAGGTTTTTTTCTTTTTTTCATGCACAATCTGAGCAGCATAAATACGAATGTTTGGCAGTTAAGGTGGGGGCCCCTTCAGGGTTAAAGGTTCCTAGCAGCAGGAGGCAAGAATTCCACGCCAGGCCTGTGGGTCTGTCTGCAAAACATTCTGTATTCATGAAAGTGCTTTTAAATCCAGCAGCAAAAGCTACCCTTACCCCACCCCCACTGCCAGAACCACGAGACTACCTTCCAATGTAGCACCAATTCAACTGACAAAGAGATGAACAACTGGACCTACCATTAAACTCAAAGGCAGTCTGGGAATAAAATGCTGGATGACTATACAGTACATCTTTACAGCGCTAGGACCTTTTGCTTATCATTATACTCAGATATGAATGATCTTGTTATTATTATAATAATAATAATAATAATAATAATAATAATAATAATAATAATAATAATAACAATAAAAAGTTTCAAAAGTTTAGTAAAATAGGGACCAGAAATCTTAAGCTTAATTTTAAATAACAAGAATTAGAAGGCTCTAGCTTCAAAACATATATTGTCTTTTGACACATGAGGCTGTGTTTCTGTTTCTAGCTGGGGTTAGCCTCGATATAAATCTAAATACAGCACTCTGAAAGGGTGTCTAAGTGCATATTGGACGAGAGCAGGAGGTTCCAGGAGGCAAAGCTATTCTATTTCCCAATATCCTAGCAGGGGAGACAGCAAGACTGTGGCGTGTTTAAACCCATCATACATGTGGATTTTCACATAGAGCACAAACTGTGACATTTTAGAAATCAAAAATGCATTTTCCTTATAGAAGTAAAATTATAATATAATGCATAGGGCAGATTTACTAAAGGGTATTATAGACTATATTATCAAAAGTATTGGGACAGTTAGGAATTTTGGAAGATCATTCATTCACAACTGTTTATTTGTTTCTAATAGCCTGTCTGTCCACATTTGTCAACAATCACAGCTTGGACCTTGTCTCTACACTTTGTTCCAAATTTTTGGTAAACGTAATATTGCACCCTTCCACCATCAGAGCAAGTGCCAGTTGAAAAGTGGATTGTGGGGGTTCCAGAGTGGCTCGACTGGGTTTAAGTCAGGGCTCTGGCCTGGCCACTGCAGATTTTCAATGCCAGTATTGTTATGCTGGTAGACATAGGGCCCCTTACCATAATATTGCATCAAAGCTGGTAGTGCAGAGTTGTCCAAAATGTCACTGTAAGATGAGGCATTCATTCTTCCCTTCACTACAACCAAATGACCCAGTCCATACCATGAAAAGCAGCCCCAAACCATTCTGCTTCCTCCACCAGCTTTTACCATACAGTCATATGTGGCTTGATCTATCAAAAATGTTGGCATGCCTGTCCTATTTTGCACATTGGCACAACCTGTTCTTCAATTTCCTAACCCACAGTTGACTTGGTAAGTGATGGAAATAACACCCAATGCCATTCTACATGTTGTGGTGGTGGGACTAAAGTGCATGGCCAAGTCTGTTAAAAAACAGCTTTAAATATGCACTTATAAACACTTTGGGACATATATATATATAAATGCAGAACAAACGAAGGGGTTGTTTCACCACACCCAGGTCCCTTTCTTACTAAACATCTTGGTATCTGTGAATAGAAAATCTCCTTTTAAAACACAAGCACACCAGTGCAGTGGTACCCCCAACCATTTATTATTATATACTTATTTTGAACAGGGTTTATTGTTTACCAAATGCTTTTCTTTATGTAATTATTTTAACACAATGAGGTCTATTCAAATTCTGTAAACAGATCTAAAAATTGCCACTGAGTAGATTGTTAAAACGAGACCCTCAATATTTACTTAGATGCCATACAACGAATGTGTAACATTTTCACTGTATATGCATGAATGCAACTTGCTGCATAACATCTACTTACTATGAATGGTGAATTTTAGGTGATAAACTCGTAATACTTCCATAACAAAGGAGAAAAGATGAGCATAGACTTCAGTGTGGTAGCATAAACCATACACATTTGCCAATGTTTCACTTTCATAAGGGGTAGGTTGCATGTTTGTAACTGTTAAGGTTTTTGGTGACAAACTTGGGATAAGACAATAAAAAGTGAGAAAAGATGAACACAATTTAAAATCTTATGCAGTCAACAATGCATACCAGTCTCATAGCATCATGAACAACATAGATTCATTATACCATTAATAGTCAATTTCCACATTTCAACAAAATGTCAAAGAACACGAATACCTTGGAAATATACTACCAGTACTTATCCAAATGGAAGGGACACTCTGAAAACAATGCAAGTCTGTTATGGTATACGCTGTTTCAGTTGCAGCAAATGTGATAGCCAAATCCTTGCATTTCCTGAATTCTATGCATAAGAGACTTGATGTTATCTATAATTCAGTGGCTGAGGTATAATGGTGCCGGTCCTTCTGTATTGGTGTGGGAAATCAGAAAGGTTTCTTTGAAAAGAGAGATGAAAATTGGAGTGGTTCATCTTTGTTTAAAAGCATTACTGGTATGCTTCCAGGATATTTGTGCAAGTTTCAAAAACTCTGAATTAACTGCAATCAAGGGAGCAATTGTTAAGTTCTGCACAAATGATGGTAAATATTCATCTACTTTTACTGCACTGACATATTGTAAAACCTTCAATGGACAATGTAAGCTGTACTTGCAAGAGGAAATGGGGACATAACCTAACATTAAAAAGACTGCTACCTTTCAGTTTAAATGTAAATGTTACATTTGTCTGAGAAAAAAAAAAAAAAATAGGTCTTTGTAAAATGCTGACTTTGTCATTTTAATCCGCTGTGATTTATGGAAGTGAATAACACGACCAGTGCTACTGTGGCTGTTTAACCAGGACCCTCTTAACACATTCTTAGTCTTAATAGGCATGCTGTGCGTCAGACACATACAGAAAAAGGGTCAGACAAGGTCTCTCGGTTTTAGGCATTAGCAAGCAGATCACTGTGTGGAATTTCATCATGCAATCAATCCTTTATTATAGCATGGAGTTAAAATGACCCTATGGGACACCATAAATCATTTCAGAGAACTTCATACATCATGTACCTTTTACTCTTTTTTTTTTTTTATAGAACTATACAGTATATATTACCTCCTGTACACAGTATCCCACTGTACAAATGATATACAAATACAAATTATACATAACATAAAAAAAAAAAAAAATTGCTTTCTTATACGTGTAGGAAATGAAGCAAATAAGTAGTAAACAACCAATTTGCAGAACAGGCTGTCACTGCTGTATGAGTATGCACAAATAAAACTACATCTGCATTCAGCCTTTGCCTCAAATCCTGAAGTTTACATATACAGCCATAAAGAGTGGCGTGGCAGCACATTCTGAGGGGAACCTCTATTTGACAAAACTCCAACTTTGCGGATGTTTCATATATACTGTGTGACCTTGAGCAAGTCACTTAACCTCCCTGTGCTCCGTCTTTCGGGTAAGATGTTGTTGTAAGTGATTCGGCAGCTGATGCATAGTTCACACACCCTAGTCCTGTGTAAGTGGAACCTATTTCCACAGAAGGATCCTGCTAAATAAACCTATATATATATATATATATATATATATATATATATATATATATATATATATATATATATATATATATATATATATATATATTTTTTTTTTTTTTTTCTTTTGAATGGTCCTGTGATGGAACACCTTTATGTAAACAACCCCTGCCGATCGCCTGAACTGAGCAGCAGATGTTTTGCTTTTGTTTTTATCCAGTCAATTTCTCTCCTGCATGCTGAGAAAGACATCAATGATTCAGGTGGCAGAGATGGTGTTCTCATGTATAATTAAAAGGTGTACATAGAATGGAAGCCAGGAGGTCTCTCTGTTGTGATAAAGCACACTGTCATCATCAAATGACAAAGGAAAAAAAAAAAAAAAGAGTTGGGCCTGGTCAGGTCATAGGTAGTATGCCTCAAAGGACTCTTGAGGTTCTGCAGGTGGTATTCGGCATGTGCTCTATTCCCAACGGGTTCAAAATTCAGTTAGTGCTCTGTGGTGTTAGAGCGCTTTGTTCCATTTGGTAAAGGGATTTAACTTAAATCCAGATTGCTGAGTCAGAGGACATTGTTCCATATTTCAGTGTTCTATTGAAAAACGGAATAAAAACTAAAAGGTATGGATTTGATCGACCAATAATCCTGCAGGTTAAAAAACACATCTGGATTGGACAGTACTGGGGAAACCAGCTAGATTGGATCAACTATTTATTCTGGGAATAGGTTAATTAAATCAACCCCAAAGCCAAGTATACAAATAATTTTGTTGTGATAGACTTCAGTGTAGTAGTATAAACCATACACATTTGCCAAGGTTTCACTTTCATAAAGGGGTAGGTTGCATGTTTGTAACTTTTAAGGCTTTTGGAGACAAACTTGAGATAAGACAATAAAAAGGGGGAAAAGATGAACACAATCTTAAATCTTACGCAACAATGCACACCAGTCTCATAGCATCATGAACATCAGGTATGAATTGTACCATTAATAGTCAATTTCCTTACAAAATGTCAAACAGCATGATAACCTTAGAAATATGCTACCGGTACCTGTCCAAATGGAAGGGACACACTGGAAACAATGCAAGTCTGTTATGGTATACACTGTTTCAGTTGTAGCAAAACATGACAGTGAAATCCTTGCATTCCTTGAATTCTATGCAAGAGACTTGATGTTATCTGAAATTCAATGGCTGAAATATAGTGGTGCCAGTCCTTGATTCTTTGAATCAACTGTTAAGTTCTGCAAAAATTATGGTAAATATTCAACTACTTTTAATGCAGTGGCATGTTGTAATGTATCCCTGAAGCACATTTAATGAGTCCCTCTATAAACTTTCAATGCACAATGTAAATTGTACGTGACAGAGGAAATGGGGACATTACAAATGTCTTAACCTTTAGTGAAGGCGTTTGTAATCCAGGTACAGTATTCAATCAACAGTAAGTACTGCATGTAGGATTATTTTTTATGGTTTAATAAATACTTTTAAATAGTTTGATAATTGTCCTAAGAATGATGGCAAAAGCATTATTTAAAAAAAAAAAAAAAGATGTAATTCAAGGTGTTTTTAATGCTGCTCTGATTTATACTAAGGCAATACAGACTTCACAAAAAGGTATCTTTCCTCATAATAACTCTTAATATTATTGAAAAGTCTTTTTTTTTTTTATCCAAGAGCCATTGAACCTGTCAGATCAAGTAATATTTTAAACTGAATTTACTCTGTATAATCGGTAGTCTTTTAGTTACAGATTGTTCGAGTTTTAAATTCCTTTCTAATGATACACACACAATCCTGTGCTATAATCATAAAATCCTTTTACATGACAGTTCTAGCCCAATAGTCGCTAGGGTATTTTTGACACTTTGATAAGTTGATGGAATCCTTTTTTTCCCCCCCAATTACCAGGACCCAGCTACAATTTTACAATTATCAGTATTTAGGTGGCTATATTTCATTAATTTTAGAATGATATGATGTGTTATGCATCCAGGAGGTAGTGTGTATACACATTGGCAGTACCGCCCACATACGTTTTTTTGGCCTGAGACAAGTTTTTAAGTCAGACCCCCCACCTCTAACATTAATTTTTCTTCACAGCTGTAAAAACAAATTGGCCAGAAGGGTCCTCTGGTATGCCTGTGCCCAGGACAAAATTTCAAGTTGCCCCCCACCCACATTGTGGGCAGCACTGTGCATTGGTATATAATGTAGTTGGTGACCATACTGGCAGTTTCTGACCTCAGAACATATAAATGAAAATGCACATATTTTTATTGGAAGAAAGCAACACAATTTTATATAGCTTATTTGTCATTTAGAAAACAGTCCAAAGTTTGCAGTGGGTCAGAAGCATCATAAATCTGGTCTGATAGAGTTTAGATCTAGATGGTTCTTCAGAGGTCACGTTGGCATCGGTGGATACTTTTATTTCTTTATAAGTAACTTCTTTGAAAATGACTCGTAAGCATTAATGTTACTGATTGCTTTGATGTATGTGATATAAATGGATTTGTGTTCTTGGCTCTATAGCCCGTCTTAATGTGTGCTCCTGTCATCTGGCCAGGACACTCTTGCCAATGAGTTTTTATAAAGTCAAGATTTCTCTGCTGGTGTAATAAAATCAAGTCAAACTGAAATGAATTGACTGAAATAAGAGCAAAACTTAATATAAGTTACTTTTTATATTAGATAAAAATCAGTGATTTCTACAGGACAAATCAACATTCCGAACAGTCAGTAACGTCCTGGCCAAGGATGGTCTGCCCCCTTGAAAATAGTACCCAGACACAATAACTTGTAGTTAAGCACTTTTATTATTTACAATATAACAAAACCAAAACCAACAAAATAACCCTAACTCTTTCCAAACAGTCCTACACTGTACACCATATGATCCCACTCAGTCCTCTGTTTTCCTGACTAATAAGGGGCAAGCTAATCTTGCTGACCCCAAACCAGGTTCTTCAATCTTCCTGTTTTTACCTTCACTTCTCCATACACCCAGTCTTTCTCCAACCCTGATCACAGAACAAATTAACTGTGGGCTTTTTATTCCCCAACCTGATCAGTCACAGCTCATCATTTATCAATTACTTGATTTCCCATACCAATAATCAGCCTTCTAGCTTCATTTTGCTCTTTTAAAAGATAAAATCCATCAAAATAACATTTAAACAAAATACCACAAAAACTGTCCAGGCTGGTCAGAGCCTTCACTGAACTTTTCAAACAATATGACAACACACAGATTTAATTAATAAATTAGTAAGTAAGTAAGTAAGTAAATAAATAACTAAATAAATAAAACCACTCACCTACTCCTCTCTCTAACCACAGCCTTTCTGTCTGTTTTTATGAGATGGCCACTCCCCAGTTAGCACCCACCTGCACTAAATGGAGAGCGGCCACAGCTGTGGTTGCTGGCAAAGACATTAACCCTGTCCCTGCCACACACCTCCCTTATGTATGGAACACACATGGCTTTCATTGCAACTTCCCCCTTTAAAATTCAAAAAGTCTTGTGCATTGTCCTGGGCCACGAGTGGAGGCATCCAGGTTCCCACAGGCTTTTTACACTGGTTCACAGTAAACATTTATAAAAGTTACTTAAGAGTAAAAGTTATTGTGTCTTATATTTTTGGCATACCAATAGAATATATACCTGAACTTGATACTTGACCACAAATACAATCATTTTAAGTTCTAATACAATTTAGATTATGTTATGTAGAATATTAGTCCCAACACTAAAGACAGTAATGTTTAAGGTATTTCATAAGCATATTTTAAACGCCACTCTTCATTTCTTCCCAAAAACTTGAGCTCCATGGCCAAACTATGGAAATGGGATTTCAGGGGAGATAACACAAAGAAAGTATTTTTTCCACTGATCCCTTTTTAAGTTTTTGGAAGATTACTCACCATTCTGTAGATTAATTTTTTCATTGATAAGATAGTTCTGCATCCACAGTTATTGCAGGCCAGGTAGTGAAAGTCAGTCCAGGTAGTTTTTATTATAAGGACATGACAGATTAAACATTGAGTAATCTCCCGTCCTCACAGGGAGGCAGTTTTGAGTTCGCTCTGAACACTATCATTTACACCATTTACCAGCAGACCTTTTTATCCTGACCTGATTTACTAGTCCTCTGGGAGGGCTGAAAATAAACCACTGGAGCCATTCTTCTGCAGCCAAAGAGGCACTTACAGTGTCAAAAAATCACAACATTTCAATATTAATTCAGAGAGCTGTATTGTGGTCCAAAGCGGAATCATTTTCATATAAATATCAATTGTAACTGAGACAGTGGAGTCCATTATTTACTGCCCAAAAGACAGCAAGTGTAGTTTAAAAAGATAAATAAATGCATTTTGAAGTTGCACTGCCCTTGTGGGATTTCTTTCTTGTCCCTATTTCTGAAGAGTGTTTAAGATAATTAGTGAACCAGGGGGTTAATTGTGCTTAATAAGCAATAAACACCTGTAAAATTCTATAAAGAATTCAACGGTTTGCTTCCAATCAAAGTTATGTAGATTGCAAAACTTTTTTTTTTTTTTTTTTTTTTTTTTAAATGCCAAAGGGATTATTTTGTCTTTCAAAAAAGAAGAATGGTAGGGAAAATGCAAATTAGAATAAATACATTGATATATAATGAAAAATAATTAATGCAATTAGTCTTAAAAAAAAAAAAAAAGTTTATTATAACTATAAGAAATTATAGACATTAGCGTACTGGTAAATACAGATGCAAATTTCTTTTTTGCACTGTACCATCTTGTGGTGCTCTTAGGAACTTCCTCTGCATTAAAATATGTTATTTTTAAGAGGGAAACCTGGGTTTAAATCAAAACACCAGGTATCTGGATCGTATCAGCTGAATGACATTTAAAGGCTTACATGATATACAATGCTGTGCGTCAGTGTTATTTTTACTAACCTGTGTTTCTCATTTGGTAGTTTCCTTTAACTTGCTTTTCTTTTCACTGGCTTGGTTTACATGCACTTTAGAAAGTCAAAATTCTCTCTTCATTGTCGTGAGAATGTGGCATAGCACGCACATATGAGGTCACAAATGCTGCAAGAGTAGGATAGCCTATTGTAGATGTACTATGAGTATTCTAAAAAGGTTCATAATCATAACTAAACATTTTGACTGGAAATGTTTTATATCATTGCCCTAAAGTACTGGATTTTAGCTGGTAGACTACCATAAGAATCAGAATTGTTGAAGACGCCGTCCTGTAGTAAACCATGTATATATTATAAAGGTTCATGTATAATAGGTTTATAATAAATATATATGCTGTGAAACAATGTTTAGCAAATAATACATGCATAGTACAAAGCGCATTATTATGGAATGTTGGTACTTTATTTGTTTTTATTTATGTATGTATTTATTTATTTATTTGTATTTATGCTATGTCTGAGTTTTTGTTTTTGTTTCCCTTCTTTAATACATATTTTTGTGGTGTGAAAGGATTGGCTTTGTGGTGACGTCTGGCCAGAAGCAGGAACATAAACAAAGACACCAGTACTGCAGGGCAAAAGGTGCCGTTTATTCAAACAATAATAAAACAAAAGGTGTTAACACAAAAACACTTCTCACAGAGCAAAAAAAATAGTTAAACCAAAACAATATCACAAACACAAAATACAACAGGTCAGGTTGGGCAGATTACTGTCACTGTTCCTATTTTTTTGCTTCATTTTAAATTTCTCTCCTCTCGCTCTCCCGTACTCTCCTCTGTAAACACCCACCCCGAGTGCTGACAGCTTTAGGCCTTTATATTAGTGACCGAGGGATTAACTAGCTACCAGTTATTTATTAATCCCTTGGTCACGTCACGTTCTGCATGAGTTTTCTAATTATTCCTGGCAAAGGATGAGCTTCCAACCTGCAGATAAAATTAAACAAAAACACACGGCTTCGCCGTCACTAATACAAATAATAATAACAATACAACAAAACACCTGGCAAATAATAAACTGCACATGGGCGGAGGGGTACCCCATTCTAAAATAAAAATAAATAATCCTGTACAGGGCTCCTCGCCCTGTTACAGGTGGCCAAATGAGGTAGGCTGCACTTGTGATTCTTCAGCACAACCTAAAAACTTCTTGTAAACCCAGTTTAAGAAAACTGCATGATATCAGAAGTCACAAAAGGTTCAACTGGAACACTGATAGAAACGATGTCCTGAAAGAGAAGATGGCCGCTAAATCAATACTTCTGGGATATGCCTGCTTGTCAGGCCCCTCCGTGGAGTGACGTCCTTGATCCCGCCTCCCGAGGTAATAAACAGTCACTGCACAGAGACCTGTCGCTTTTGCATTGAACCCACGAATGTGAGTGATGCGACCTTGAAAAGTTGGCAGTCATCCTCTCTTTTAGGGAACCGAGTTTACATCCGTAACCTATGGTTCCCTTTCAATTCGAAGATGACCGCCAAATCAGTAATTTTGGGAAAGTATACCAAAGCTGTCGCGACGGAGAATGAGCAGACAGCATGAGGGAGATCTCGGTACTGCCAACTAGTGTTGGTGGTGTGAGCATATTACCTCAAGGACCTGGTACCGATTGAAGGCATAGAGGGATGTACGACATTAAGTCGGTAGAACCTGGTAAATGTATGCAGAGTTGCCCAGCTAGCCGCAGTACAAATATTGGTCAGTGTGGCATCTCTAAAGAGGGCCCATGATGTAGCCACACCTCTGGTAGAGTGCGTGGCCATCCTCCCAGGTGGGAGTAGGCCTGCAATAGTACATGCATTCGAAACCATGTCCACAATACAATAGGACAGTCACTGCTTAGAGAGGGCTTGACCTTGGGTCAGTTCACCATGACAAACGAAGAGCTGGTCAGACTGACGCAGCGCTCTTGTTCTATCCACATAACATCTCAATGCCCGAACCGGGCAGAGTAAATTTAATCTCCTATCTGATTCTGCCGCAAAGGGAGGGGGATGTAAAGTCTGACTGACGGAAGTGAAAAGCTGTAATCATCTTATGGAGGAAAGCAGGGTTCGTGCCCAACGAGTTTCCATTGTCCCAAATACGCATACAGGAACTGTGCACGGACAGTGCCTGAAGCTCACTGACCCGTTTAGCGGAGGTGATAGCTAATAGAAAGGCTGTCTTCATAGAGAGATACTTCAACTTTATGGCATGTATGGGCTCAAAACAAGGCCTTAGTGAAAGCCTCTAGTACCATGTCTAGACTCCATTCAGGGAGGACGTCCTTTATAGGAGAACGAAACCGCCGAACACCATTTAAAAAATGGGTTGTCAGTATAGGAGTGCTCAGGGATATGGAGTCAATGCGAACATGGGATGTACACTTTCAATGTACAGGGGGATTTATTTGCCCCTTACAGATCTTCCAAAAACTGCAAAATAATTGCTATAGGGCAATAAATGGGATCATGGCCTCTGGCCATGCACCAATTTTTAAAATATTTCCACTTTTAAGAGTACAGAGCTCTTGTGGAAGAAACCCTAGCATTCTGCAGCATATTGACTTCTGCGTCCGAGAGCCCTAAGGACGACAGGGTTCTGTTCAGGGGCCAGACCCACAGCTGGAGTGCCAGAGGGTGCCTTTCATCTGGCTGAGGAGATGCATGCGCAAAGTGTGAAGCCTGTTGCCTGCTAAATGTTTGAGTATTTGGGCCTTCGGGCCCTTTAACTCTGCAAAGTCCCTCGCCTGATCCGCGTTCCTAGCTCTCTTTCTACCCCTTGAGGTTGATCTAGACAAAAAGAGCATCAAGTCTTGTCTGCCAAGGCAGCAGAGGCATGATCTATACC
Organism: Polyodon spathula; assembly: GCF_017654505.1. Lineage (NCBI taxonomy): Eukaryota > Metazoa > Chordata > Actinopteri > Acipenseriformes > Polyodontidae > Polyodon > Polyodon spathula. The sequence continues at coordinate 8,681,824 of NC_054547.1, read as the reverse complement.
CAGGCACTTGAGACAATGGGTGCGTTTGTCCTGCGGAGGCAGAGGCACGGAAACCCTTGGAGGGATTCGAGTGCGCTGGTGCAATATGTGATTTCTGGGACCAGGGCGTCAAAGCACCGAGACTCTGGGATACTGGGGTCGAGAGTGCGCGAAGCTTGCAGTGGAGCAGAGCACCTAAGATGGCGTCTGGACCGCGCGCAGCACACAGCCGACCCAGCATATAGCTTGCAGAAGGGTGGTACAGCCTACAGACCTGGGGAAGGGAGAAAGAGAGACAGAAAAGAAAAAACAATTCATTTTTTTTCCCAGTTACCTACCCGTCGTTTTTTGGGTAAGTGGATCTACTCGACAATAGGGCCAGATATAGGGCCTAATGGAGGATGCACGCAGTTGTTGTTTATTTATTTATATATTTTTATAAAAGTGCAAAGCAGTAGAAACACAGACACTAGACAGTAAACTGGTGTGTGCCCTTTTTTTTTTTTTTTTTTTTTTTACTGACGCTGTAAAGATCTTCCTTTTTTATTGTCAATATGTTTTGACTATACCCCTGTATCCGGCGCGTGATATGGGGCACTGCACCCGCGCACGGTTCAAGTGGTCTTTGCCAGGTCACCCCCACGGTTCCAGTGTGGTCTCAAGGTCAGCTCAAGCCCTCGTCGAGCCGTCTCGGCCCGAGCTGGTGTATTTATTATTATTATTATTATTATTATTATTATTATTATTATTATTATTATTATTATTTTAAACACAGTTGTGTAGTGTTATCTCAGCCTTCAGCTGCCGACTTTCTGATTCTGGGGAAGTGGTAAGCCTACTACCAACAATAAATTTGTAAGGGAATTACAGAAGAAACTTGAGAGAGAGAGCTCTTAAAAGAGTCAATCACACAGCTGGTGGAGGTTATGTGTGATAATTCACCCCTATCTACCTGTCGTCCGTGAAAGGCAAAAGAGACTGAGGGCTCCGTGCAGTGACTATTTATTAGCTTGGGAGGCGGGACAGAGGACATCACTCTATGGAGGGGCCTATAAGCAGCTTGATATAAAATGCTCAGCAAATACCTGACAAGCAGGCAGATCTCAAAAGTATTGATTTGGCGGTCATCTTCGAATTGAAAGTGAATTTTTAATCTATGCTCTCATATTTCAATGTTGAGGTAATTTGGATTTGAATGAGAATTTCTCTTCCTAAAAGAAAACTACATGTAAACCTGCATTGCTGGAAAGGTACTACCAAAATAACGTGACAAAAAAGGTGAGACTTATTTTCAGTTTTGCATGTAAACCAAGCCATTGTTTGCTGTTCTTCATCATGGGGTATGGGAAGTGCATTACACTTGGTAGCACTCAGTAACGCTACAAACAAACAAAGATGATATAGTAAGCTCTATACATCATAAAACCTAAATTGCAGTGTGTTATGTCAGTAAAGCAATGTAAGCATGATTTGCTCATCCACTGTGAAGCTGGTGTGACATGACACCAGTAACATGGTGGAAGGCTTTAATTTCATATATAAATATAATACATAAATAGTAAATATTATGCGACATAGCACATACATTTTAGCTTTTTATTTTTTTTTTGCCCTTTTTTTTTTTTTTTTTTTGGTCTGTCGAGATTTTTCCAAAATTTGATTAATTTTGCTTATGTTCGTGTGTCCTCTTGTGGTTGCACAGTGCAGTGCCGTCTTTAAAAAAATAAAAAAATAAAAAAATAAAAAAAATGCAGTGATACTACAGTGTAATGTCGTTCTTTATTTTTTACTCTACATTTTACACCTGTTGATATTACTGGAACCACTAAAATACAAATATTTATTATGAGAAATCTATTTTTTTTTTTTTTTTTTATTGTTGCTCAGTGTAGTTATGCCATGTTAGTCACAAAGGTCATTTATTCAGACGTCTCCCTACGTGATATGTTTCCAATATTTGAATATATTTATTTCAGAATGTTTCAGACAAAAGCTCTTAAGCAGTGTGGAAAGTAAAGTACAAAGTGCAATAAACTTGTTATTTTTCAAGAATTCTGTGGATGATAGTATGGCAAGTATTAGGAAAACCATCTAAACACAGCATTAAATCTTGGGTCAGAATTGTAATACCGATATGACAGCGAATCTTAAAGTAACGTCAGACAAATGATAATCGTACTGTATTATATATTTTTGTTGTTTGTTTATTTGTCTAGCAGAGATGAATGAATCGCACCATAGCATAAATTATTAAAATAAGTTAAAAAAACAAACAAACCAAAAATAAAACATAAAAAAATTCCATCTCCCAGATGTCCGTTAACTTTTTTTTTTTTTTATTATTATTATTATTTTATTTTACCTGCACGTACTGGGAGTCCTGCGTGATGACGTAGATGCGCTAAAATGGCTGCTCTGTAATCCAGCCGATCTCGGTAACCGGGGAGATCGCTTTTAGTTTCAAACTCTGGGATTGGCATTATGTCCTTGAGCATATTGTATTTGTTTTCTACTTTTAAAAGAACACTTTTTATTTGTTTTTAAACAGAGGTGTCTCTGTTAATAAAACAGACAAGTCGACTGGGGTTTGCTGCTGCTGTTGTGTATTATTACATAGATATATTTTAATTACAATGTGCAAATCTTTATTTAAACCCTCCCTTGTCCGGATGCAGTGAGGAGGAGATTACGGCCTAGAAGAGCTGAATTGAGCAGCGGCCTTGAATTATGTCAACCAGCCGGCAACAGCAGCAGAACGGCGGTGGAGTGGGTTCGGGGCCTGGGACTAGCAGCAGCAGCAGCAGCAGCAGCAGCGGCGGCGGTAGTAGTAGTAGCGGCAGCGGCAGCGGTAACACTAGTAACGGGGACGGGAGTGGAAACGCGGTCTCATCACGGACACTGGGTACTGGGATTGGGGCATTAGCAGTCCCTATACTGGGGGTTCCCTCTTCCCGCAATAGCGCAGTTTCTTTGGGGAGACCTGGCTCGTCCTCGGGCAGTAGCAGCAGTAGCAGCAGAAAGCGGCCCCTTCCGACACCCCTCTGCAACGGCCTCATCAATTCCTACGAGGACAAGAGCAACGATTTCGTGTGGTGAGTGTTCATGGTCTTCACAGCTACCCAAGGCCGGTATTCTTAAAATATTTGCGGTTCAAATGGATGAAGACTTTAATAGAATACAAATGCATCGCAGTATGTGCGGTCATTTCTCGGCGTCAAATCAGCGTTAATGTGTTTGCCTCACGAGTATGTCACCTGTGATACTACTTTGGTAGTTTCGAAAATCTGTTTACAATTGCAGTCTATTTGTAACTTTTTAAACACTTGTTGAGATGGTTCGTGTATAAGTGCAGGCTGACCTAAAAGTGTAAAACCTGTATTTTTATTGTAGATATGAACTGAAGAACACTATTTAAACCTATTTAAGTGCAGTGCATTCTATAAGCCAGGCATTTTCTAAATGTGTTTATACTTCATCTAGTAAATGCATTTATAAGAAGGACCAAAGAACACAGTAAATGGCCAGAGGGGCACACACATGTGTAGTTTTAACTGTCTTGCCCATGCAGGTATACTGTACTGTATTTGTGAGTGCTATGATGACATAACATCTATCCAGCCAACCTTCTGTTGAGCAATTTGACAAGGCCACACATAGTGTTCTTATATCGTCTTAGATTTCAACAGAGGCAAAGTTTTTAGAGTCTCTGAACAGTTTAATGCAAATATGGCATCTGCTAATATTTACATTTTATGCCTGACTGTTTTCTACCATAATAAAGTATAATGTTTTGGTTCGTTTTGGTTAGTTAATGAAGCCTGTCATTCATTGAAAGCAATTGATAAGCATGAAATAAACATCGGAAAATCAATTTAGTGTTTATGCATGCTAGTGGGGTATTGATATTATTTCAATAAATATACAGCACATACATTAGGTGTGTTGATTTGGTATTCACACTTTCTAAACTCCTGTTCTTTATCAGGCCAAAAAAAGTGTGGTTTGGGTTATGCTGGGGAAAAAAAAAAAAAAAAAGTAGTTAGGTAAAACTCTTATTTCCTGAATAATCAATGTGAGCATGGCACAAGTGGCAAGTGCTGTTTTACAGTACATTTTATAACCCCTGCTGTACTTTAGTTAGTTACACTGTCATCCTGCTTCATTCTCCCACCATGCCCCTTTCTCCACCTCACAACTGGCTCAGTCTCATTTTGATGGTGCATCTTCAAACTTTCCACCTGCCTTGTTGTATGCTATAGGCAGGTAGCTCTAAGGAATTACTGCAAAACTTAATGACTCTCAGTACATTCTTTTCTACACTGAAAAAATATTGCTGTAAAAAGTCTGCTGCAAATAAAGTATTTTTTTCAGTAGAGTGAAAAAAGAAAGAGATGAGTCTCCTAGTAAAAATAACAAATCTGTAACTAATCTTGGTGGAATTTGGAAAATAACAAAAAGATGTGGCAATTAAGTTAAGAGAAACACATCAGAATTTTAGCTTTAAAACTCCTACATGAATTGAGTTTTCTTGTGCATTGTTAATATTATCATTGTATATGTGTTTAGACATTAAACAGCTTTTTTAAAAATAATAATACAGCCTTATTTATCTTAAACATGATTTTCAATGATGTATCAACATTAATACCTGAAAAAATTGTCATTTGAATGTTGTCAAATGAAAAATGTTGGATTAACCAGGTCAGAGTGAACTAGTATTCATACAGTACACATTAAAAAAAAAAGACATTGTAAGTCTGAAATTCAGTAAATTGAATGGCCTGAATTTAAGTGAATACCTACATAACACACAGGTATACAACTATTCCACTGTATTAGTTGGTGGTAGGGTGAACTCTCATGCTCTGGTGATACGATGCTACTGTAATGGCTTTTTATGAGTACAAAACTGAAGCATAATAATAGCAGGCTTTTTTTTTTTTAAATGGATGTTTGTTTAGTCATTCTGATCATTAACATTTAATGATAAAAATTTTCAGTGCTGGCACAATTTTCTAATTCTATACTCCTTTTGTCTTTTAGTCCAATCTGTTTTGAGATGATCGAGGAAGCTCATATGACAAAATGTGGACATAGTTTTTGGTAAGTGACCCCAAACACCAGTAGGCTGCAACCTAGTTGGTTTTGTTACAAGGCTTACTATTTTGTAACATCTTCCAAGATTTTACTTGAAGCAGCTCTTTCACCCCAGGATTCTGCATAGACAGTGCCTTCCAGTGTTCATATTTTGATTGGGCACTTCTCAACCATTATGTTTTTAAATAAGTGAGTTGGGTCAGGTAAAATTTTCATCAGAGAAACTTTAAGAAACAGTCAAGTTTCACAAATGATGTATGGTTTTATGTTCCATTTTACTTTAAAAGTATAAAACTCAATGAGTAAAACATACTGTAAATGTTTTGGGGATTTGGGTCTCCCCCAGCACAATTTTATAACAACATTCAACTGGTTAGTTTTATCTATAAATAGCTAAATATCTCATCAAGCTTTTAGCTTTGAAACACATTAAGCCAGTAATAAATTTATCTCCCACAATGCATAGATGAGACATGTACTTAATTTTAGAAACACTAAATTATAGATTAGGAAAATTGTAAGGTTGATAGGATTTACTCTGACTAGTAGCGCTTATGGAAATATACAGTGAATACTAACATTGATCAATTTTGATGTATGTTAAGTCAGTGGTTGGTTTGTCTTTTGACAGTTTTTTTTTCTGTTTGTTTTTAGTTACAAGTGTATTCGACAGAGTCTGAAAGACAGCAACAGATGTCCAAAGTGTAACTATATTATTGACAATGTGGATCAGCTATACCCTAACTTTCTAGGTAAACTCGTTGTTTAAAAAATAAATACATTTACTGGTCAAAATAATGTACTATTGATTAAAGGCTTAGTTTTTAAATTGTATCATTGATAGTACTGTATGCATTGTTAGTATATGGTAAATAAAATGGAGTTCTCAGGGCAGAATGTACACAATTGAAACTTGCAGATTTCTCTTTTTAGCTATTTAATTAGTTTAGCTTTTGTTGAATAGTATTTTTCATGGGTAAGAAAATAGGCAGGAGTTACTGTTTACATTTACATATGAGAAGTGCTGTCGCACGAATGTGTAAATGAAGCCTGTTACACCTGTTTCTTTATATATCCGATAAGCAAGTTTTCAGTGCTTCGCTCCATGTCTGATGGCAAAGTAAGATTAATCAGCACGGCACAACCACCCTGAAGTAGAAATGCACAACACAAATGACAGGCTTGTTGTTGATTTAAACACTTCTGTCCCTGTTTGGGGAGGGGAAATGTCTTCACGCAATGTTATTGGGAACGCACTATAGTTCAGGGGTTATGCGTGCTGGACCAAAGCCAGCTCAGGTCTGGGTGGCTTGAATAAGAATCTGATCGACTCTGAGTCAGTTCAGGGCGGAGTTTGTAAGTGTTAACACAGTATAGATATGTGGTATGTGCTCAGAAGTGTTTTTGCAAAGCACTAGATGTTGCTGTTTTTCTTTAAGAAAGTTGCATTTGTAGGAAATAAACTCAAATATCGGACTTATTTAGGCCTTCATGTTTATTTTATGGCTGGTAGTGTTAAATTCTAGTTGTACAAACATTTACCATCTAGTGCTGCTGTTCATGCTTGTTTCTGTGTTTTGTAGTGAATGAACTAATCCTCAAACAAAAGCAGAGGTTGGATGAGAAACGACTGAAACTGGATCATCCGGTAAGAATATAAACAAGTATTTTTTTGTTCATTTTAAAGCTGAACCACATTTTGAATCAAAGGAATTCTAATGTGCTTCCATATATTTTGGACACACAACTGCTTTGTTAATAATATCCTTTAATAATAATAATAAAAAAAAAAAAAAAAAAAAAAACTAATAATAATAATAATAATAATAATAATAATAATAAATAAAAAATAATAAAAAATATAGTATAACAGGTATTTAAAACAAATCTTCTATAAAGTAATTGAAACCTGTTTGCCTAGATAAAAATGCATCCTGTAGATGCGATATCAACCCACTTTAGAGCAGGTGATAAATATTCAACCTTCCAGAAAAACTTTTTTTTTTTTTTATTTACTTTTTTTAAATCAAAATATTGAAATAGAAAATGTTAAAACATTCACCTCATTATAGGATTGAAAATGCCAGGATGTCAAGATCAAAATGGTAATCAAGAGATGCTGCCAAAATAACTGGACAACAGATTGGCTATCTGCTAATGAGAACAATAAAATATATCAATTTTTGGTAGCATTGCCTGCAGTGTTTGACTAAACACTGTCATTTATCCTGGGTTCACAGTCATTTTGTGAGTGGGAACATTTTAGTTTCCCTGCTATACTGAATGTGGAACCTAGCCTAAACGGTCCTTCATGCACCAAGCTCAGTTGATCGCGTTACTTAAGCAGGCCACAGTAGCATTGCTGGGAACTGGATTTCTGATAGATATATACTTTCCAGGACAAAATGATTTGATTGGTATTACATTCATATTAATATTAGGGCTTTCATTTGATTACAATTGATTGGTTAATGTTTTGGCATTAGTTGCTTAATCGGTAGATTCATCCCAGCACATTTTTAATAAAGGTAACAGTCTTATTTTCAAATCAAAGATTTTGCTGATTTGTCACCCACCTTTCCTGAAATGCTGGCATTTTACCAAAGATCACCCCTTGATGGATGTGCTTTCAATCAGTGCTATTTATGTGTTTAGTAGGAAGGGTACCTCTCCTATGAATTAAAAAAAAAAAAAAAAAAAAAAAAAAAAAAAAAAAACCCACACAACTTTTATTTAAACTGGTAATCTGTTCCACTGCGCACCCTATTATATTGTAATTAATGACAGCAGCAGCCCAATTCCCATACTTGATTTTTATTTTCTTTGTTTTCCAGAATGGACACCGATGGCATGTTTTCCAAGATGTGCTTGGTACAGATCAAGAGAACCTGGACCTGGCCAATGTTAACTTCATGCTGGAGCTTCTAGTACAGAAAAAGAAACAGCTTGAGGCGGTACGTGACACAGGCCTCTTGACTGTTTGCTTATATTTGTGGCAAATTTCTTATTTTGTTATCCTGTGTTTGTTCTTAAGGAGTCACAAGCAGCCCAGCTCCAGATTTTAATGGAATTTCTAAAGGAAGCCAGAAGAAACAAGAGAGAGGTGTGAAATTTGTTTTATCGTTCTTTTCATACTATGGTAGAAATATTAACTGCACCATTAAACCAGTACAACTAATCCCAATATCTAATCAGATTTGGGTTGCAGTTAGTTCCATCTTCAACCAGGTATTACACACAGTTCAAAGATTCATCTATGTGTATCATGTTTTGTATAAACCTAGCTCCATCAGGAAAAGGTCATTTATTTGTGTCTTGCAATTTTCAAATATATACTCAATTCTATCACATCCCTTATGAAATATGACAGTTAAACAAATATTTGAGTGAAAAAAATGTGCATGTGCCTTACCAACACCGATGCAATACAAACACATATACTTCCAAAAAAAACTATGATACTGTCATGATACATTTATATTCTTTAAATAACTGAGTTACCCTGTTAACTAAATTGCATTCTTACCAGGGCATCTCTTGGACCTGCTTAAAAATGAGTAAACAAGCTAACATGTGATTAGCCCCTGAACAACACGATTCACTGAAGTGGCATAATTGTCACCAAAACTCCTCCTCCTGACACTAATGAAAACGGTATTGTCAAAACAATGCTTACATGCCTTGTTTTTTAGGGGCACTTTCACACCTAGTTTGTTTCACCCTTTAATGCGGATTGAAGTGCGGTTTAGTTCGCTTGAAGTTATATGTGAAACCTCTTGAGAACCGCGTAATCGCACCAGGATGCGCAGCAAACCAAGTGAACCAAGATCACTTGAAATGGTGATCTCGGTTAGTTTGGAAGGGGACTCGGTACGTTTGCCACTTTGCTCCGTTTCAGCTTTTTGCAATGTGAGACAACGTATTCCAGTTCACTTGGAAACGAACCCCTCCAAACAGAAAAAGCAATTTGTGAAGTGACGTACTTCAGCAAGCGCCAAGTAAAGTGCCTCCCCTTGTTGCACATATGCAGCGGAGGGCTTTTGAAAAAATACGCACCAGACAGGAACATTGTAATGTCATATGTACACAACAGCACATCACAAACAGAAAAATACAATGGGGCTGATTTGCTAACTGGCGCATCCCAGTGCTATTCAATGAAATGATGTTAATAGTGTTTGAGATTTAATTACTATTGCAGCATGTGTGTTCTTTAAGCATAATATCAAAACTGACACAAACAAAGGTGTGAAATGACAATTGAATAATGATTTAGCACATGTATTATGTCTGGCTTTATTATAGTTGTACCATATACACTCTCGGGTAAAACATTGTGCCAAGACATTAGTTACTGTTGCATTTGCGCTGCTCTGCCTGAGTTTAGTAAGCCAGCTCCTGTTGTATATGTGTCTCACCACACTGTCACCTATACAACATTTACAACAAGCTTTTGTTATTGTTATTATTATTAACTGCTAAGTTGCATTTTGTTGAATATACACGTACATGTTTTTCATAATCGTGATTGTTCCTGGCAATTCTTCGAAAAGGAAGGTGTTTTTCCAACAATTACTTTACACACTTTTGGCATGTTACGTTTCTTGGGCAATAATTTGACATTGTAAACAGCAAATAAAACAAAATAACATGGACAACAGCACAACCACATCATGTAAATTATTCATATTGGGCAAGATGGAAAACCATTTTTCCAGCGAGAACTTCCACTGTAGTAAGCAAGAGAGCCGTGTGCATTTGGGAAAAGTTCAGTGTGACACCAGTAGAACTCTAGTCTGGATGAAGCTGCAAGTGAACCAAACAAATTAATTTGAATGCACTTTAAAATAAACTCAAGATCGGTTGAATTTTTTTGGTGTGAAACAAACTGAAGCAAACTTGAAAAAAAAAAAAAAAAAAAAAAAGTTTTGTGCTTGAACCACGATTCGAATCACTTGCAAGTGAACTAGGTGTGAAAGTGCCCTAAAGTCAGATCTGTCAATCTTCAAAACAAAGTACAAATATTTATAGACTAGTAGTAGTTCATTTTTTACTTTACTGGTTCAGAATAATATAGATTTGGCAGTGTTTTCTTTCAAGGTGTAAGTGGGGGTTGCTCTTGAATAATTTAGGTTTTTGGTGCCAGTAAGAGAAAAGGCTAATTAAATAACCAAGTAATTGATGTGAAATTGTCAATCTCTGCTTGGCTTCTATTTGGGGTCTTTCTATAGCAACTGGAGCAGTTGCAGAAGGAGCTGAACTTTTTGGAGGAAGATATCAAACGTGTTGAGGTGAGATACAATAAAACAGATTTATCTGTTAGTCTGCAATGTTGATATGTAGGAGAGTGCCTTTGTTTACATTTTGTGTTTCTCTTTTTGTTAGGAAATCTACAATAACATTTTATTTTTATTAATAAATGTTTGAATGTTACTAAAGCTATTCCTCAGACACCCAAGTACAGAATTTGAATTTTACATAAATGATGTAACAGAAAACAGATTACTTTAGTTAGCAGTGTATTATCCCAAACGACTGTAATGATTTATTGCTGCAAAACATGTATACTGATGTATTGTGTGTGTATTTATTTGCATAGTTTTCTTTTAGTGGTAAAGTATTACCCAGTAAGAATTTTATAAGGATTTAAATGTACCAAAACAGACTATTTTTGTGTTTACTTTATTTCTCAGTTTTCTCCATTTTAAACACTAATGTTGGTAGCCCCTCCTGGGTGATATTAAAAGATAATATTGTACACAGGTTGAAAATACACTTTCATATACAGTATGCCATTATGTGTTTGTATAAACAAATACTGTGTAATGTGTACGTGAGTAACAATAGTGATTGCGTTTAAAAGTTTTACTTTTTCTATTCTAGGAAATGAGTGGGTTGTATTCTCCTGGTAGTGATTTAGACCATAATCTGGATAGCACTGTTCCTCAGTTTGAAGCCCCTTCTCCCTCACACAGGTATTTTAACAGTCAGAATCTGATATTGCATTTATAAATAAAACCCTTTGCTTTTTATATTAACAGGTTTTATTTGTAAAACATAAGTACACAACCTTGGGATTTCACAAAAATATATGGACATTTGTCCAGTATGTATGTTCTTCAGTATAATTAGGGCTTCTGATTTTCGGTTTTAACTGATAAAACACTCCTGTTACAAAAACAAAACAAAAAAAATGAAATCTGTGGATAGCCAATAAACACTGGAAAAACTGTGGAAATGGTTCATCAATTCATGTTGACTTTACCCTTTTCCCATTAAAACCTATTACAAAAATAATAATAACAAATACATTTCCCAGTGCTGTTGGGCAATATCCCATCTTCCTGACTTGTAAACTACTACTGAGTGACAGTAGTAGTACAACTACTGAGTGACAGTACATTTCTACATTTCTATTAGAGACCCTGCTTGCAAGATTTAAAACGAGATTAGTCAGGAATGGAGGCTTGTTAGCGGGATTTAAAGCTGTTTTACAATTAAGATACAGAAGATATAAAACAGAATTGTGGCAAAATGTAAAAAAATGCCTACACACAAAAACCCCAGAAGAATGTGCCTATAAGCACAGGGATTTCATTGTGGAAGACAGAAAAGGAAAGAAGGTACAACTTAAGTGTACCTTAAGTACTGTCGAGTTACTATACATATTGACAGAAAAAAACAAAACGCTCAAGCATTTTGGAAAGTAACCAAAAACACTAATTTCATACAGTATATCAAAAACGAAACCCCCGCAGAAAACACAAGTATAGGCCACATTTGAACTTTTAAGTTTATCATTCATAATGTGGAATAAATAAAGTTGCCTACAAATTATGTAAAAGTAAGCTATTAACAGAACAGTGAGCCTTAAGACATTTTTTAGTCATTCAAGGTTTAAAAATATTTAAAAAAAAAGTTTTCAGTTATTTTTGTATTTATACTGTGTCATACTAGTTGTGTACTGCATGTCAGTTTTGATGATATTTAATGATCCTGTTCTTTATTTCAGCAGTATTATAGATTCTACAGAGTACAGCCAACCACCAGGGTTCAGTGGAGGCTCACAGGTAACTATTGCTGAGCTGCACTGTGATTTATATAAAAATAGATACTGGCTAACAATGACCACTTTGGGAAGTGATCATTGTTAGCAGTTTTTAGATGATAAAACGCCATAGACTTGAAAACTTGCTCTGAAATTGTAAGATTATCCAAGTCTCAGTCGAAATTACACATTTTACATGAGATGATTTGACACAAGTTGTTGAAATTTGGTACGCAGCTTTTATTCTGTGTTCTTTCTTTGTTGATGTTTCCCAATACGTGTCCTTCTTGGAACACGGTGCCATATGTTCAATACTGTTATGATACATAATTCATGTATACAGTACTTAAAAACCAGGGGGGGGGGGGGTTATTATCCAGTGATACAGTGACTGCATTTCTGAATGGTTTTGGTTTACTTCACAAGAATCTTCCTATGAGAAACAACGTTGGAAAAATGTTTAATAAAATAAATAAATAAATAAATAAAAAACTTTTTCTGAGTGGATATTTACGATAAATGTTTTGCCCTCAGGGAAAGAGGCAGACCTGGTACAACAGTACACTTGCATCTCGGCGGAAAAGACTCACAGCACACTTTGAGGATTTAGAACAGTGTTACTTTTCTAACCGGATGTCTCGGATAACTGGTAAGAAAGAGCTTATTAAAGTGTATCGTGCATGGATTTTTTTTTATTTATTTTTTTACTTTTTTTAAAGCAGTGTTTATTAAGAATATTAGCGTTATTATTTAAAAAGAAAAAAAAAAATTATAGGCCACTAAAATGTGATTAATGTGGCCCACGGACCATGCCTACCAAAAACGCAACCTTTTTGTCAGGGCATCCGGTGCATGCCTTTCGAGGCCGAAAAAGAGTGCCGTATTTCCCTGCTGGGTGTGGTTTGTACAAGTCAAAAGAGAGGACTTCACCGCGAAATCCGTTCACCAAAAGAATTCTGTCTGTGGCGCACTTTCTCGACAGTGATTATCTGGATGGCAACTTAATTGAATATACTATGGGATTTAGAAGCAAGCAACAAGTCAGGTTGAAGTCAGATGTGATACATTCAGTGCACATCAAATGTTTTATTTTTATTTTAAATATCATTGAGGTTTTAAAGGAAACCGCCATGAACACACACACACACACACACACACATATATTCTTATTAGCCCAAATGTAGGGCAAGGTTTTTGTTTTTTTGTAATGAAAATAAGACTTTAAAAATACAACTCGCCTGCAAGTCAAGGCTGTTGCGAAAATGTGTATTGAATACATTAAACAGTAATGAAAATGGATAAAACTAGCTGCAGTGATCATGTGGAAAAGAGTGTTTTGAAAAGGGAGGGGGATTAAGAGGGAATTAGGATGCCTTTTTTTAGATCATTCATATCAGAAAAGCTGATTCATCCAGCAATTATCGTGCTGCTGCTGAAGAATTCATGTCACCTAAACAACTGCTATTGAACGCCCACTCAGAGGAAATTGTTTTGTGGACTGTGGGTTGTCTGTTTCTTAATTTCTTTGCTTACCTAACGTATAAGTTACAGTATTTCAATTACATTACTATTTTTGACAGAAACCTATTGTCCTAATACCGGCACTCACTTTTAAAATTATATAGAGACTTAAATTATTGTGTGTGCATCATTCGGATATAAAACATGTTACAGCATTACCATACTGGAATATAAACCTGTATTTCTGGATTACAAACAACTATCCGAACTTTACTACGCCAGAAAACATATACCACTGACGTAATGGTGAGTAAAGAAGTGTTTATTTTTCCATATTCATTGCTGAAGTTGTTTTATCTGCTTTATATAATGCCATCTTATAAATCCTTATGTCTACTGTACATTATTGTAATGTTTGTAATTTATAGTCTTTTAAAAGATTTCAGTGTCATTGTCAGTGGTCTGCTCTTCTGTGACCTGTGATCACAGACAAAAATATGACAAAAATGGGTATTATAGGCCATGCAGACAATCGCTAAACTAACAAACTAATTACAGAGTACAGATACTGAATCGTATATTGGTAAACAGACACATTACAGTTTTGGAAATTACACTCACCATGCAGTGTTGCCAATCCGTCACAGAATTTGGGGAGTCCACATCTCTATTTCTTGTCGTTCCCCATTTAGTTGCCGTCTCTGTTGGTCAGTGGGATCCCACTGCCTCATCGGCAGTTAAATGTTGGGTTGTGGCACCTCTTCCCTAAAATTAATTGGCTCTTCGACTTCATTTTCTATGTTTTCAGCGGCAGTCCCTGTGTGTGTTTACCTTTTTCATATGTAACTTCCTGTTTTATTCCAGCTAGCATGATTTTTGAGTGGGTGTGGCCATACACTACACAAAATCTGTCGCATCTTTATTAACAACACAAACTCATCCCACTTGTGACCTTACCTGGAATCCCAACCAGGCCTCTGGAGGTGAAAGACATGCAATAACAGCCCTCACAACCAGTCACGTCCTGTACCGTGTACACTACAAGTAATCTTTTACCCTTTCCCTTCCTCCTAGATGAAAGCAGGACCACCAACCAGTTGGATGATTTTATGGAGTGTCTTTCTAAATTCACACGCTATAATTCAGTCAGACCTCTAGCCACACTATCCTATGCCAGTGATCTCTACAATGGCTCCAGTATTGTCTCCAGGTAAAAAAAAAAAAAATTCTGTAGATGCACTTCTTTTAAGTGCTAGATTCTAGACTTGCATCACCATTAAATGCTTTCCAAAAGACTATTAACCATTTCAACTCCAGATGTAAAAATGAAACCCCTTCCCAGGTACCAGATTTTTCATGAACCTTTTATGCTCCGGTGTACTACATATCCATGTTCAATATAGGGAGAAAAACGTATTTATTTTTTATTTTTTTGAACAATGAAAACAAAATCGCTGCTAATAACAGTAAACAGTCATTCTCAAATAAAACTCAAAAATCAAAACGTGCAATTACCGACTTGCTCTGTGCTTCTTGTGTCCTTTTTTGTTTTCATTTTCGTAGCAGACCCTGCACCTTTTTTGCGGTCTCTACTTGTTTGAGGTATAGTCACAAAAGCGTTTACACAGCAACTTTGCGCAGGCATTGTGATGGATCGATCTGGCTGCCGCAGACTCGTGCTTTATTGCCTTGTACCCAGTATTGTGTTTTGATAGTATTTCATCATAGCACTGCCATTTCAAACCAAACAGCTTCCTGTTTGCAGCTGGCTTCCCTGTAAAGTAGCTGGGTGCTTTTTTGTTTGTACTGTTCTTGGCTCCACATCCTCTCTATCATCATCTGAGTAATAAGTCAGCATCACTGTCGCTGGTATCGAAATCTACTGAACCAACTTCAATCCCGTTGTCGCTCACCACGCACGTTGCCATGTTTAATTTTTGCTAAAAACTATAGAATCTACAATTAAACAAGTAAAACTAAAAATAAAACAAACTCCTATCTATCTCTCTCTCTCTCTCTCTCTCTCTCTCTCTCTCTCTCTCTCTCTCTCTCTCTCTCTCTAAAAATATATATATATATATATACACACACACACACACACATACATACATGCTTGTAACTTCCTGCAGTATATCTGTCTTCTAAATGCCCACAGGTAGATTGGAATCTCTACATGACATACAATTGGATACAAATGTCACCTGACCCTCCCCTGACTTTCATTGCACATTCCACAATATGAGCTGCTAAACAAAAATGAAATATTTATGCACAGTGGTTTAGAGAGTACATACTACCGTTATTTTCTTTTACTTTAATTTGTGTTTTAGTAATTTGAGTCGTCCTGTGTACCCCCAATTGATACCCCCCTGCTCTAGCTTCTAGAAGGGGCTTGAATACTATTATGTTTGTATTTCTTGTATTTCACCTTTTTGGTCACCAGTAAACTTAAACGAAACACAATCCTGCAACACAGAACTATTAATGACATATTTAAAGTCAAGCTGCCTGGCATAATGTTTTGTTAGACATTTTCTTTTTTGTGCAACTCATTATCAGACAGCATGTTCATCATAAAATTCAAGTAGCATCTTAGTCATTTCAACTTCATATCAATACGTTATTCAGTCTTTTGAATACCAATAAAATAAGTGTGACTGAATTGTGAAATGTATTCGCAAACTATGCCCGTCATCTAATTTCTTTGAATGCTGGAATTGAATAATACCAGGATCTAGAATATCAAAGTGAGAAACCAATTCGAATTCATTTATATTTCATAGCATATAAAATATCACATTTTTCTCAATTAATTTCTTAACCTTATCAAGGTGAGCGATGATGGGGTGAGAGCATGAGATTTACACTATACATTTCTGAACTTGTACAGTGTAAGACTGATATCTCCACAAAAGATATCTAGAGGTCAGTTTTGCTATGTATACACTAAGTAATCAGTGTTGTGTGTGTTGACTGCACTCTAGTTTTTAAAACACAGCAGTTTATTTTTTTAATCTTCTAGAATTTTTTTTTTCTATCTGATCAGTGGGGAAAACAGTTCTCATCTCTGTATTATGTAAATAATCTAGTTGTTTAAATGAAAGAAACAACATGTTACAAACCATCAGTGTCAGCAGAAAAAATCCTCAGCAGTAGGGTTTGATTGCTTTGCAAAATATCATGGTTTGGTGTGTGTTAAACAATTCAAGTAGAATTCAAATAGGCGTGCTGATTCGAATTACCTTAATTGTAACGTCAGTCTTTGACATCAAAACAATTACTTTTATTTTGTTTCAGTATTGAATTTGACCGCGACTGTGATTATTTTGCAATTGCCGGTGTTACAAAGAAAATTAAAGTATTTGAGTATGGAACCGTGATCCAGGATGCAGTGGACATTCATTATCCTGTCAATGAGATGACCTGTAACTCCAAAATCAGGTAATTCTTTTTTCCATCTTGTTGGTACATAAAATAACAGGGTTTGATGATCAAGTTCATGTATCCAGAGGGTGCCAGAACATATTGGTTGTTACTAAGCAATAACAAACCTAATCAATATAGTAATTTGCCATGGTTCAGGGACTATAACATTCATTTGGATGGGTGCAGCTGTACTAAAAAAACATGACAATTATATAAAGTATAAATGTAAATAGATTGACAGCTCACTATACAGTGCTGTTTCTTTAACCTCAAATGTATTAACCAAGTGGTTGTTTCCACTGTAATTGGTAGATGTTTTTCTTTGTGAACGCATAACTCCATCTTCACAGGGAGGGTGGGAGATTATTTTTATTTATTTATTTTTTGTGTTCTGTTTTTTATGATGATTGCAGTCATTTGGAGTAGTACTTTTTTTTTTCCCCAATCATTCCAATAATAGTCAAGGTGCTTGGATTATGAGATCTGCTATGAGTTATGCTATTAAGTCTAGTTGCCTGTCCTAGATACTTATGTAGGCTTGTTTTACAAATATAAAGTGTCTCTGTTTATCTGCGTATACGTGATACAGTTTGCTCCTTTGGATAGGGAAGTTTTTCCCAGTTTGGAGTATGTGGATATAGTTTTGGGGATACGGAGACTGAAAGGCAAGCAATCTTGGAAAAAGGTTATTCAAGAAAGCTATAGTAAAGCAAAATTAACATTCAGCTACATTGTTATAGCATCTGTCTGGCTGTAATTTCAGGCTGGACTGGGCTTACAAACTGCCAACTGAGTCCGTCATAGTAAAAACTAAGTGTTAAATACTTAATCACAGCAGGGACACCTGGAACTGCTTTTTGGCCAGCAGCAGGGCCCACCTCATCTGAATCTTGGTTTGGATATTCTTTAGTACATGTTACTGAGAGTATCAGAATCTGGAAGTTGAGCATTAAGAGTTAAGGCTTATTCACACTGGACAAGTGAATGTGTAGTATGGCTCCACTCGTTTCAGCTCGGACCCTGTAGCTTGCTTTCAAATAAGAAATCTCAGGACAAGACTTTTGACATTCCTTGCAATATTTAAATTGCTACTATATGTTTTATCATGGGGCTTCAGCAGTGTTTTTGGCTGAGGACTGACTTGCATGTTAATAACTAAAGGGTCCAACTAACACTTTCTTTTAGGGGTGTAGTGATACAGGTCTCAATGGAATAGGTATCACGATACATTTGATAGTCCTGATGAGCTACTTGTATGTTTTGTTTTGGTTTTTTTTCTTCTGTATTTCCTCAGCTGTATCAGCTGGAGTAGCTACCACAAGAACCTGTTAGCCAGCAGTGACTATGAAGGCACAGTTATCCTGTGGGATGGCTTCACTGGACAGAGATCAAAGGTCTACCAGGTAAGGGATGGGTGTATTTTATCTGGTAAGGTAACCTTTACATCTTAAATTACCAATGTTGCACACTGCTTGCAGTCCATTTTAAAAGCACTGATAGCAATGCATAACTTTGTACCATAAATGCCGACGTCTATGCTAATGTTTTATACTTCGTAAACCTGGTGGTTTGGTGGCTTTGCCTGTCCTTTCCATTAAATATTATGATTCAAACTTATGGTGGCTTGTTAGTGGAGAGCTTGTGTTTTTTGTTTTGTTTTTTTGTAGTAAACTCTTGCTGATATACAAACTCATACCTGCATTGTCTTTACTGCATAAAGGAAATGTGAAATGTAACCTTTGTTATTGGGATCATGCTTTATTTAGGAACATGAGAAAAGATGCTGGAGTGTCGACTTCAATCTAATGGACCCTAAGCTCTTGGCTTCAGGCTCTGACGATGCAAAAGGTATGAAGAAAGAGGATCAGATCTGAAAATCAGCTCTTGCTCTAGAACTAAACATGCATTCATTTGCATAGAATAAATCGGGCAACAATCCAGAGAGTGTTTATAGTGAAAGAAAGCTTTCCTAGGTAGCTTTAAAGTGTAGATGTATTTAATTGGTTTAACTGGGATTGTTTTGAAGTTTTATTTTGCTAAATCCCAATTAAAGTATATCTAACCTTTTGGTTTTTGCCATTCTTGGAGTGACAAATCAAAACACTTTTTATTCTTTGATTTTAAATATTTGACTTCAACTTTCTTTCTTTTCTTTTTCAGTGAAATTGTGGTCTACAAACCTGGACAACTCGGTAGCTAGCATTGAGGCAAAGGCAAACGTGTGCTGTGTAAAATTCAGCCCAACATCACGTTACCACCTTGCTTTTGGCTGTGCAGGTAGATGTGTTTTTTTAAATTTAAGAAGCCTTCATATTTTTGGATGCCTCTTGTTTTTTATATGTCTAAGAGTGACAAAACTTTATTATTTAGCTGATGTCCAACGATTACTGAAGTAATGGGACGGCTGTGGGTAAGCTCCGGAGTTGGTAAATAGAATAACAGGATTTGATGATCATGTTCATGAAGCCAGAAGGTGCCAGAACATATTTGGTTATTACTAAGCAGTAACAAACTTAATCAATGTAGTAATTTGCTGTGGTTCAGAGACTATAATATTAGTTTGGAAGGGTTCAGCTGTACTAAAAAACATGACAATTATATGAAGTGTAAATGTAAATAGATTGACAGCCCACTATATAGAGCTGTTTCTTTAATCTCAGAAACGTATTAACCAAGTAATTGTTGCCAGTGTAATTGGTAGATGTTTTTTTTCTTTGTGACAGCATAGCGTATCTTCTATTTTCTGTAGATCACTGTGTCCACTACTATGATCTTCGAAACACGAAGCAGCCTATCATGGTATTCAAGGGCCACCGGAAGGCAGTCTCATATGCCAAGTTTGTCAATGGAGAGGAAATTGTGTCTGCGTAAGTTTCAAATGTCTAAAAAACTATTGGTCTAAAAAACTTGCAGTAGTTTTAAAAAATGTGCTATTTACACTATGCATTAAGTTTGTATGTTTTCGCAGTTACCTGTGCAAACATGCAACCCTATCTGTATATTGTACTTTTTTTTTTTACTTGCATATGAATACTAATTTTACTTAACAATAGAGAGCTTGTTAAGTGTCACAAATTAAGTTAACTCATCTACTGTATTAAGTGGAGCTTATTTATCAAGACCTCTTTATATTGGTGGTGATTTATTTATTTTTCCTTGCAGATCTACAGACAGCCAGCTGAAGCTATGGAACGTGAACAAGCCCCACTGCCTGCGTTCATTTAAGGGTCACATTAACGAGAAAAACTTTGTTGGTCTGGCATCCAATGGCGATTATGTTGCATGCGGTATGTTTGTGTTGTCTGTCGAAGGATGTTTGTGGTTTTTTTTGTTTGTTTTTTTTCTTGAGATTCTTTCATTTGAAATATAGTGGTTAAATGAAATGTACTGTATGTAAATGCAGATAATGAATCACTCATTGTATAGTGGCAGCTGACAGCTGTAATCTAGCCTTTCCTGGTCGGAAGCCACTTTCGTGATGCTCACAATAAGAAAATGACACCTGTTCAATATGATTTCTCTTGGATTATTGTAATTTATTTTCTAAACAGAGCTTTTATATTCTCACTACTGTGTATGTATTTACTGTGTATGGTTAACACATGCTGTTTAGGTGCACTCTTTCTACCACAGAGCATCAGGGAGTGAATTGCCTTGACTTATGTTACTAATCCTAAAATAATTTTAAAAACCATAGAGGTGGTTCACTTTCTAGCTACCAGGGGTGCTGTTCCGTTGCTGTAGTGAAACCTGTTTAGTCTTACTTAACATATATTTCTTAAATTTAGTGTTCGGCAGTTATTTTTTTTTCTCCTCAATTTAGTAGTGTCCAATTATTTTGTGTTTAGTTCAGCTCACTGCTACCACCCCTGCACTGACTCAGGAGGGGCGAAGACGAACATACGCTGTCCTCCAAAGCATGTGCTATTAGCCGCCTGCTTTTTTGCACACTGCAGTCTCAGCATGAAGCCACCCAGAGCTATAGCGTCAGAGGACAATGCAGCCCTGGGCAGCTTACCGGCAAGTCTGCATGCGCCCAGCCAGACCACAAGGGTTGCTGTTGCCAATTGTGCGCCACCCCCTGGGAGCTCTCATCCTCAGTCGGCAAAGAAATAGCCTGGACTCGTACCAGCGACATCCAAACTATAGGGCGCATTCTGCACTCTACGCGAGTGCTTTTGCTGGATGCGCCTCTCGGGAGCTCACAACATAAATGTCGTAAAAAAAACAAAAAAACAAACGGTGTAACCTTATATCAGAACCAGTGACCTGTTAAGAAAAACTGCCAGCTAATCAATGAAGAAACAGCTCTTTATTAAAACACTGTTGTACTGCTCTTTACTATTGATATCCCCTTTAGCTTGTCCAATTAGGTGTTAGTGGCACATTAGGCAATCCTGAACTAGATGAGAAATTCAGGTCAGATTTTAACATAAATTACACCCATTTCAGAATACAAGTGAATATATATAGATATAGATATAGATATAGAGATATAGAGATATAGATATAGATATATATCTATATCTATCTATCTATCTATCTATCTATCTATCTATCTATCTATTAGGGCTGTCAGTTAAGCCTCCAAATGGCAATCGATTAATTGGGCACACAAAATACAACTGTTCAAATAAATTGATTCTACCACCCACATAAAGTTTTGCTTCCCTCCCCTCCCAAATTCAAAATACATTCCTATATGACCAGGGTGGCACAGAGTAATGGTTAAGTTAGTGTTTTTTTTTTTTTTTTTTTTTTTGACATGGTTATTGAAGATGTCCCAGTGGAACCCACATTGCTGCCTGCTTCACATCAATAGTGCTATTCAAAGTATTTTGTCACACTAATTGTTATCAACAGAGATATACACAGATTCTGCTGTTTAGTAGAATCTTGTGCTCAACAATAGAATGCAAGGGGTAATTAACTGTAATATAGTTTTTCCTGTGGTACTGTAGGAGTACCAGCGTAAAAAAAAAAAAAATACGTATTTAGAGATGTGCGAACCAGTTCCTTTGAAACGGAGTACCCAGTTTCTGCTTTGGAACCAACGAACCGATAACAAATACCAAGGGTCCGGTTCCAGTGAGATGCTCCTGTTAATAATAAAACTGATTTATTAAAAAAAACAAAGTAGTTCATTATCAAAGACTTTTAATTTCTGTCCAAATACATTTGATAACTATAATGGACAATTTTTCATACTTCTAAAAAAAAAAAAAAAAAAATACGCACTTAGCTAGACTATATACCGTTTTGTTGTCCTTGTTTCAGACTACTGTCTGATCGAGGCTGTAATGAGTTTAGTTGGACTTTTTTTGCTTTGTGATTGTTGCAGTCTTTCTACATCAGCATGAAAAAAACATTAGAACTGTAGCACTAGTGCTTGTTTATATGTAATGTTTATAGGTTCACACTGACATGTATTTTAAAATAGTTTGGGAACCGGAATCGGACTAGTTTTCAATGACAGATACCCAGTTTCCAAAAAATCTTCTAAAATGCACATCATTCTTTTATCAGCTGTGTGCGGCACTGATTGTACCTGTATCGACTATCTTTGTGGTCATTAATCATGAAACGTGGACGGAGCACTAAGCCCTGTTTTGATAAATGTATCATAAAAAAGGATTATTCCCAGCTTTAACAGTTTATTTTGAATCTCCAAAGAAGCGCACACTATATACAGTCAATTTTCTTCAGTG
This sequence comes from Polyodon spathula, assembly GCF_017654505.1. Lineage (NCBI taxonomy): Eukaryota > Metazoa > Chordata > Actinopteri > Acipenseriformes > Polyodontidae > Polyodon > Polyodon spathula. The sequence goes on along the minus strand of NC_054547.1, from coordinate 8,659,105 downwards.
TGCACAATTTATTTACATATTGTTTGTCAGGAATACAAGACTGTCGTCCTGCTTGGATCCAAGGCGGCGCGCTTTTTTTTTTACATTGAATACACAGAAGTCGCGTTTTTGCAAAGCATTTTCAAAACTGATTCACTGTTAGGATGGGACCAGCAAATCAGATGCTAGTTACAACTAGCAGGAAAAGAAAAGCACGCCCACTGCTTGTCTTTGGCAGAAATACTGTAAATAGCAAGACAGGGTGTTCGGTGCAGTTTTATTGATAAACTTAAATAATGTTATTAACTGTGTTACAAAAATGTAATTATGTAATTGGTTATCCAGTATTTATATTGATGTATATACCTGTATATACTGTCCTTGATAACAAGTTTTAAGTTTCTGTATGGCATGCTACAGTAAATGTTACAGTTGGACAGTGTTGCTATCGTATGCTCTTTACCCTAATTGCTGTTTCTTCTCCTCAGGAAGTGAAAACAACTCCCTTTACCTGTATTATAAGGGCCTCTCAAAGACACTGTTGACGTTTAAATTTGATACGGTGAAAAGTGTGCTGGATAAAGACAAAAAGGAGGATGACACCAATGAATTTGTCAGTGCTGTGTGCTGGAGGGCATTGCCTGATGGGGTAAGACCTACTGCTGGATATTCTGCAAGGGAAAGTCTGTATTTGTCTTTAAAAATGGGTTTTGTTAGATGAATGATAAGTATCAGATAACAGATTAAACACTGGCGTTCTTTAAAATTAAATACAAAAATAAAAAAAGTAAGATTTTGTTGCCCTAATGAGCAAAATGGTAGCCACATATCCTAAAGAAACTGATTTGGTATAACAGCAGTAATATGATCTATGGTTTCATTTCTGGTTTATACAGTTGTAGGGTCTGATTGCATTTGAATGTGTTTTTAATTCAAATGAGTTCTCCAGAATGGGATTATGCAAATTATCGTGTTGCATGCATTTCAGATCTTTTAAGAGTTCAGTGAGGCATGCTGTAAACATTGACTTTCTCATAACTTTGGACTAAATGCAGATAATTCAATGCAGGAAAATATTAGAATTTTTTTTTTTTTTTTGGAACAACTATTGAATAAAAACAAATACCTGAAGCTTTCTTCACTCCAATAAAGATTTGCATTTCATTGGATCTAAACATGTTGTAAATGGAGCTGCCTGTTTAGCTGGAGATGTTTTCACTGCAGTTTGAATGACAGAAATTAATTTTTTGGGGTTGGATTTTAAAATGTATGCGTTTCACAAAGGACAGAGACCAGCAAATCACGAGTGTATCATCCAGCAAGATCCTGGTCATAATAGTTAATAATAACCCCTCTTGAGAGAACGGGACATGTGAAATTGATTAGTAGTAGGATTTATTTATTTATTTATTAACTTGAAATCCAACAGCAGACAACATACATTATCCTTGCCAGAAATGCCAGGCTTAGGCGACCCAGTGGTGTAGAGGATTAACTTGAGACTTCACCCTTTCAAAGGCATGGCCCTTTGTAAACATAATTACAGTCTGCACTAGTTTATCCTCATGAATGCATCAGTCAACACTGTAACAGTTTGATTCTATCAGAAAAATACTACATGTAACCATCACCCATTATCCCTGGTGATGTGCAGGAGCTAATTTGCTTTGGACAAAATTCAGCCTTAAAATAACATGGTTAATTCTGGCCATCTTGTACATCTTTATATTTATTTCCAAGCCTCATTTTTAATATAAATACTATTTGCATTGAATATGGAAGTGTTAGGCATTATATCCTTAAATATTTGTCATAATTAAGTGATAACCACTTGTTTATAAATTTAGAAAAGTGAAATGCCCCAATGTTCAGTTTCATGTTGAGTTGTTGTCTCTTAATAAAGGGAATTCCACATCCCAAAACTAACCATTGATTCCTAACAGAATTATTTGCTAATATCTATATACATACGTACATACATACTGTATTTGTTATATTGTTTACTTGCATTTGCTGTGCTTTTAGTTATGGTTGCCTTTCATAGTTCTCAATAGTATACCATGTTAGGGGAAATTCCCATATATACAAAGAACAGCTTATCAAATTGTAATGTAAGTTAATTCTGACATTCGTTACCAAGTTATTGAATATATGGGGATATAAGGAGGTGTTTGTATGTCCATCAGTTTCGAGTTTCTGTATCACAAGATGAGTTTTATATCTGAATGTACGGACTGAATGCACAGACATAAATGTGACATGTTTTTATAAAGCATGCATTCTTTCTAAAAAAAAAAAAAAAAAAAGTGTTTCCCTGTGCTATGTTAACTGGTCCATGCTTGTGTATTGCCTAAACCAATACAACTGCGATGCCAAGCTGCACAGGTTTGTGCATTTGAGGAAACCGTTGAATGTTTGCCCTGTGACGCTTTATGTATAAAAAAAATCCTGTTTGACATAATCTAAAAATCTGACAAAAGTTACAATTAGAAAGAAAAAAATTCAAGCATACAGACAGTGGCTGACAGTCTGTCCCACATAATTTAATATATGATTAGTGGTTAATTATCTTTCAGCAACAAAGTTTAATGTGCTACCAATTGTGTGTGGACATTTAAGGTTTTAGAAATATTACCCTTAAATGGGTTTGATGCTATTACAACACTTGTCAACTGTTTTGAACAGTTTTAGCATAGTTCTCTATCCTGTTCCTCGTGTCAGTGCTGTAAATGAGAACCTATTCTCAGTTTGTCCTACATGGTTAAACAAGTACATTACATTTGAATACATTTGCAAAGGGTACCTTTTTAATGTATCTGGTTCTCTCTTGAGTAGAAGCATCTTTTTTTGTTGCTGGTGGTTCCTAAAAATTAGTATTGATTCCTGTCTCTCTTTCTGAGCTCACTCGGCCAAGTAAAATATTATGGATTACAAGTAATGCATGGCTATCATTTTAAATTATTTTAATAAAAGCTTTCTAATCACACAGAGTACATGTGCCCAGTTATTTAATCACTTTGTAGGTTTCCAAGGCGACACTGGTGGGTTACTGTACATTCTGTTCAGATTTAAATTGAAATGATTCCACCTTGATAAATTATAGCATTTCAGTAGTCGTAGTGGTTACTAGTGTGCTTAATGCAGGTCACACTAATCATTACCAACAACTGTTGATTTAAAATGTTTTGTTGTATTGTCTTTTTGAACAATGAAAATGTGGCCAATCCAGCATGTTGCCCTGGTATACCATTAAAGACTGCCTTTTGCAACAATGTTGGGGGTTAGGTAACATGAGTTCCATTAGTGGGGTTAACTTTTTATTTTGAACTGGAGCTTAAAACAAATGTTGCTATGTCCATTACATTTGTTATAAGAAGGTTTATGTATTTATTTTTTTCCTCTGGCTTTAAAATAAACTTATTTTGCTAATTCAAGCAAGTGAAAGTAATGCAATTACCTCCCTCCCCAGATAAGCAGATACTTACCTGCACCATTACTCTCAGAGGGCCCTATTCTACTTTGGTTTACACTCTTCCTCCAGCGCATGAATAGCACGTAAACCAAGTGAGAATAGGGCCCTGTAAGCATGCCTTTATTACAATCATGTACTGTACTTTTCCTTCAGTTCCACTTTTTAATCCTTGCCTAAAACCTAGAAAACAAATTATGCTTAATATAATTATATTGGTAGAATCAAAGAAAGCTGGTAGTGATATATCTATCTATCGATTGATCGATATAGATATAATCCTATATGAGATCTTCAGCTTAATTGTATTTTGATAACCTTTTTCACAAAAATCCCTTTGGTTAGTCCACTTGTATGATAGGAAATGTAGTCTCTTGCAAAAGACAAGTACAGAAAAAAAGTCATTGATTTACTTAGTAATGACTTTCTTGAGACACCAATTCACAATCACCAAAGTACAGCAGGCATGCTAATTTACTGAGTAACAAAAGGACAATGTGCACACTTTATTTGAAAAGTATTGTGAGGAAAATCGGTTTGATAACAAACAGCTGTCAGTCAGAAGGGGAGTCCAGAATCTCAAATTAGGAGTTTTTAAAATGTAGTGAATTGTTTGACTCTGTAAATAAGATTCTGCTGTAATTCTGTTGATCATACCGAGATGAGAAGCAGCCTGTCCTGTACAGTAATATCCTGCTTACCCTATTTTTTTTGAGAAAAGAAGAAAAATGGCTAAAACAATTCTGTCAGAGGAATTCTTGGGATTTCTTTAAAAGGTGTTTAACCAGCCAGTGCCTATGGCAACTATTTCTATCTTTCTGTTCTGAACTTTGATATCTTCAAGTGGTGTCTATTACTGAAATTTTTCTGACAACAGGAAACGGGATATAAGTTAGTTCAGTTTAACTTTTTAATCTAATTGTCAAGTATTCTGTTTATTTCTCAGGAGTCCAATGTGTTGATCGCAGCCAACAGCCAAGGCACAATCAAGGTGAGGGATTAATTTTCTAAACAAGTCTTTGGTCTAGCTACATAAATAAACCCACACATAAGGTTTCAGAATTGGGTTCGGTTGATTCCAGAACTATTTAGATCATTAATATTGTATGCAAATGACAATTCTTATTGTGATTATATCCCAGCAATGCTATACATTTCACAATGCATATCAAAAATGCAATTGCTGGAATAATCAGCAGAATACCCAGCTTCAAAGTTATAAATATCTGCACTAACAAAAAAAATGTGAACATAACTGATTATATAAAGTATAAGGAGCTTTGGTATTGATGGGGGTGATTTGCTATTAGTTTCTAAGCACCGCTCCCATTGAGGTAAGTAGCATTGTTCTTTCTAATGTTCTGAAACAATGGCAGTCAATAAGGTAAAACAACCCTGCCTGTCATTTTATTTATGCATTCCCTGGACATTAAATATCAGTTGAGTGTTTGGAGGGAATAAAAAGAAAAAGGACACATAAGCAGGTTGGTTAATGGGAACTGAGGAAAACGGTTCACCACCTCATTTAAACACTTCCATTGTTCAATATGGTTTGCTCACAAGCACTGATTAAATATCTTTACCGGTGAGCAAAATTGTCAGGGGAATAAATGCCAGTGTTAATGTTGCTTTATTTTTAAGATTGGGATGTATTTTTTCAAAATGTCAAAAGATAATTTTGACATTGACTTTATTTCTCTATTCTTTTATGCAAGATATTCTTCACCATCCCGTGATTTTGAAAACATTGTTTAAGAATACTTCATTCAAGTTTCTTAGGGTGCTGATTTTCATTTACTTTTTAAAACACATTAGTCTCAACTGAATAATGTTCTACTCCCATAGTTTCTTCTTCCAGCACTAATGCATTTGTAGATTGCATACATTGGTTGGCTTGTAGCTTTTAGTCAATGACTTGCTCCATGACATGTTTCATTGGGTTTAAATCTAGCTATTCTATTCAATAATATATTTAAAAGAAATGCTTGACGGGTGTGCATATCTTCTGTGGCTTGATTAAATTTTGTTCATTTTCCCTATGAGAAGGGGGATTTGGTTATAGCTTTAGTTTATATTGGATTGTATTTTATATTCTTTGCATTAGGCTGTTTAAGAAGATTGAGAAGAGGTAGTGTGTGTTTTTCTGTTGAAGACGCTTGTAGTTCAGTAACATTATTGTTTTACTTTTAAATTATACATTCCAGTCTATGCTGCAAGGTTGTTGTGTGTTTGTGGGTTTTTTTTTTTTTTAACACATCAGCATTTGTTTGTCATGTTTCAGGTACTGGAACTTGTATGAAATGAGATCTACCAGAACTTGGCTACCAAAACCATTACCTAACAGCACTCAACAAGAACGTTTCCAAAGGAGTAGGCATTTTGTTTTTGAACTTTTTTTATGTTCAATTTTTATCAGCAAATCACTTGTGTAAAGAAGAAAGATTCCGGCCTGTTGTGGACTTTTATGAACTTAAGCATGAAGACAGAGAAGTTCTGTGTAAATGTTGTCATAAGAAATCTATTCAACATTTCTTTTTTGAATAAAGTTTATTAAGTTACACTTTTTATCAGAAGGCAGACTCGTACTGGCTTAACAAATAGCACAAAGTGTTCAGAGTTTGGAATTTCAAAAATAAATAAATGCAAATCAGGGTTAAATGGCAGGAGAGTGGCACTACTTTATGGTAAATATGATTTTGATTAATGTATATTTGCTGGTAAGTGTTTTTCTTCTATGAGAGATTTTGGGGCGATATCTGAATAGCCTTTAAAGAATGTCTAACATGCACAAAAGACTAAGTTCCCTAATTTTATTTTCATTTTAAAGTTCAGCTGGGTTTTTAGACAAAGCTAAAACTCAATCCAAAAAACGCAATATGAGAGGTGTGCAACCAACTAAAAATGAATACAGTTTTAGTAAAATAGCTACTGTTGTTATGAGGGCTCAGCAGGACCCATGAGAACAAAATATCAAACTGTTCTTTGTGTTCGTGCTTTGGTAGATCTTAAATATTTAGAAAGTTTGGCAGTTTTTGTTCATTTCAAGCTCTTAAGGTCTATAGAACACTTTTCTTTTTATTATTATGCATATATTTTAGAAATATAGCATTTGTGTTCTCTGTGGGAATCAAGTTCTCAAGTGTGTCGTTGACACTGCTTTGATTTCAGTTTTACATGTACAAGTGCCTACTATATGATTTAAGCATCCTCGTGATGGGAGTTTGTTTTTTTGTATATCTGCTGCTACTTTAATTGCGCATATCTCAAACACTTTGAGATACAGACCTCTTATTTAAAATTGTACAGAAACTTGAGAAATGGAAGGCTGCTTGTCACTTGACCTAATATAACTCGCACACCACTGTTTGGATGGTACTCCAAAAACTGAGAGATTGCTGTCTTATTTGGTACACAACTGTACACTGCACTTTTTTTATTAGATATTTGTCCTCACTGTAGGATTAACTAAAAACTGCTAACTGAATGTGTCAGTAACATATTGGTTCTGAGACTTAAGATGGTAGGCTGGACACTGGTATGGTTTCTTTTACATACAGTATGCAGATGTATTCTGTCATTCTCTTCAATAGGTTGTGGATTGGTCATTTTCCAATTTTTTATCCAGTTTACTTGTTTATCGGTGCTGACAATCTCATTTTACTGCACTTCAGGGAGGCTTTGTTTTACATGTTAAATTGAGACAGCCTTGGTTTATTTTAAATCTGAAACACTGAGCTTTTACAGGGACTGGAGCAGATGACTCTAAAACAGTGGCTGGTTCAAAAATCAATGAGGACTGTCTGTGCTAGCAGATAGTCTGGTTCAATTTCAGTGAGGAAGCATCGTTAAATTCAACCAGAGAGATAAAATAGGATTTTGTCAATTGCTGTCTGGAGTAGTGGACAAAACATGTTTTGTGTAGGGGGTCAGTTTTCCATTGCAGAATTTAGTATTCTTCCAAACACTGGTTTCACAACGTATTGGCTGAGAAACAATTTTTCTCATTGCTTTTCAATATGCATTAGGAAGAACCAGTGGTATTTAAATGTACTTAGAAAGGCAGTACTGTTGTATTTTCTTTCTTTTGTGATGTTTCAGTTGCTTAAATAACTAAGTCAATACCTTATAATTTGGCAACCTGTTTCTCATCAAAACACCAATGACATTTTAACATAAATGCATACATTGCCTTTGGGATAACTTTTATCATGTAAATTGAACCAATACATTTATATTTTTTTCTTCTGAGTTAGAACATAAGTATTGTTATAGTAATGCACGTATTTTCTTTTGTTCACGTTAGGTTTTTCTTTAATATATAGATATATAATTTTTTTTTTAAATTTATTAGTTTTGCTCATCTCTACTAGATTAAGATTCATGGACCTGAAGGGAAACTGCAGATCATTTAATAGACTTATTCATTTAAGCCCTCACCCTATTTTCTTTTCTCCCATTAACGCAGCTTCGATGGATCAGCCACAACTTTTTCTAAATTGATAGTACATTTTTCATTTCAAAGATACATTTGAATCCATGGCAGTGGTCTTTTCCTGGATATGTCTTTATTTATTGTCAGTTCCTTTATTTGTAGTTTAGTGAAATATAGCTGACTAAATTAAATAAAGGTCCATCTGGTCACATCTTGTAAATGTGTTTTCAGGGACTTTATTTATTAATCCTGAATTTATTGACTGATATAGATACTTTTAAATTACCAATCACCATTTAAAAATGTGTCCATTCCAGTAATTCTTTTCCTGTTGTATGTTTAATAGTAGTTCCTAAGGTGCAATTATTTATTTATGTTTTTTGGTGTGTATAATACATAATCTATCGCTTGGCACAGTTTGAGCATCCAGAAATACCTTTCAATATAATGAAAAAGTACATCATGGCCCACATCAACAGTATGAGCATATACCCCGCTGATTCGGATACTCTAATAACTTGTGCTATGTCCTTAGCAATCTTTTTTTTATTTTATTTTTTATCACAATTGGATGAGTAGTCTCTGGATAAATGTAAAACTGTAAAATGTGACAATTAGGGTTTGGATGCATTATCTAAAGGCTAATACAGTGATATGTTCACTGTTTTCAACAGATATTCTAAGGGTTTTCCTGAAATATGTTCTACACCAGGGTTTTCCAATCCTGGTCAATTACTCAATCAAACCCTTAATTAAACAGATAATTCCTTTTACTTGTTTTCAGCTCTTAAACAGTTGCATATTTCAAGTTAGCTGTAACATTTTCTAAGTAACTTGAACTCTGCAACTGTGTTTAAGAGCTGAAAACAGTTAAAACGGTCCAATTAAACAAATGATCAGTTTAATTAAGGTTCTAGGTAAGTAATTTAGCTCAGCTGGAATGAAAACTAGCGGTTTAAAAAAATGTGTGGGCCGTGTCCCCCTTCCTCTTGGCTGTGGTGCCGTCACCAATCGTTGACATGCATGGAGGTGT